>NC_084498.1:24125791-24260280 GCF_030035675.1 Rhineura floridana | reverse complement strand
ACCAGAGTGCTGGCCTTCCTCTCGTCCGTGGCTGGTGATGCTCTGACCCGGCACCTTGGCGTGATCTTGCCTGCCATGATGTCTGCACTGAAGGGGAAGCTTGGGACTGATGAAGAACAGCAGGTGAGGCTGTCTTCGAGAGGCAGTTGAGCTGACGCAAAGGCCAAAGGCGGGACACGATGATTGTAACATGGTTGCCTGCCTTCAGCAGGGGGTGCCATTTTAGCCCCCTGCCCCTTCCAAGTTCACACACACACTCTGCAGCAAGCCATTCTTGTCTTAGAGGCTATATGTGGGGTTTTTCCCCTCCAAACAAGTCAGCCCCTCATAATAGTGATGCCAGTTTTCAAAGATTTTGTGGGGACAGGATGTCGCTCAGTGGCACAGCATCTGTCCTGTATGCAGAAGGTCGCAGGTCCCTGGTATCTCCAAGTAGGGCTCCCTGCCGGAAACCCTGGAGTGCTGCTGCCAGTCCATGCCGACAATACAGAGCTAGTTGGAGTAAGGGTCTGATCCGGTATAAGGCAACTTCCTACATTCCTGCCTCTTAAGGGAAGGACCATAGCTCAGTGGCAGAGCGTCTGCCTGGCATGCAGAAGGGCTCAGGTTCAGTCCCCAACGGCATCTCCAGGTAGGGCTCAGACGAAACCTCCGTATGAAACCTTTGGAGAGCTGCTGCCAATCAGTGCAGACAGTACTGAGCTGGACAGACCAATAGATCTGACTCTGCATAAGGTGGCTTCGTAGGTTCCTCTGTCTGTTTTTTTATTTATATTTTGTTTATTAAATTTATATCCTGCCCTTCCTCCAAAAGGAGCCCAGGGGAGCGAACACATCAACAACAAAATAGAATTGAAACCTCCAAAACCAGATTTTAAAAAAACAACAACAGTAAAAAAAACCACTTACTCTCGCGACAGACCATTTTGTGGCTGCCAGTGTTGGTCTTCACAGCTCTATTGAGCAGTGTGGCTCAATCCCGCCATTAATGGGGAGAAAGGGGTCTGCTTGGTTGAGGCTGCTGCTGCAAGGCCTGTACGTGAGGCTCTGGGACCTCAAGGCACGGCCTCTTGGAAAGGCCCCATTGTCACGGCCGCCAACCGACAGGACCGCTCTGCTGCAACTTTTCCAGGAGATGTCGAACTGCCAGGGCGTCATCCTGTCTGTGGAAGACGAGGCCGGGCAGAGGATTATCATTGAAGATCTGCTGGAAGCGACTCGCAGCCCTGAGTTGGGGATGTCTCAGGCTGCGGCCGTCATCCTCAATATCTACTGCTCCAAGACAAAGGTGGACTATATGGCTCACTTGCGGAGCCTGGTCTCGGGCCTGATCCGCCTGTTCAATGACACCAACACTGTGGTTCTGAATGAAAGCTGGGACGCCCTCAGTGCCATCACCAAGGTAAGCTTCGGAGCGGCTTGGCTCTGAGAGGGGGAGACGCCATTGCTGGACAACACTGAAAGGCTGAGAATTAGGGCTCTCTGATTGATCTGCCCGTCGGCTTTTTACCGTGTGGCTTTAATGGGGAAGGGCCGTGGCTCAATGGCTAGAGCGTCTGCTTTACAGAAGGTCCCACGTTCAGTTCCCAGCATCTCAGGATGGGAGTCCCTCCCAGGACTGGGAAAGACTCCTGCCTGAAATCCTGGGAGAGCTGCTGTCCATCAGTGTAGACAGTACTGAGCGAGATGACCAGTGACTCAGTATAAGGTAGCTTCCTATATTCATAGAATAGTAGAGTTGGAAGGGGCCTATAAGGCCATCCGGTCCAACCCCCTGCTCAATGCAGGAATCCAAATCAAAGCATTCCTGACAGATGGCTGTCCAGCTGCCTCCTGAATGCCTCCAGTGTCGGAGAGCCCACTACCTCTCTAAGGCAACGATGTCATAACATATACAAAGTAGCAGCGTCAGCAAGATGGTTGATGACATTCCAGCAGCGACAACTGAATGTTGCTTGGGAGGAAGTTCCACAATTGAGGGAGGAGGGAGAAGTGGCCACTGCTAAGAATGCCCCATCTCGTATCATCGTCTACTCAGCAGAAACTCAAATTTGGGATAACAGCAGATCTTGAACACCTATCCCACCTCCACTGTCAGAGGCAGTAAACCTCTGAATACCAGTTGCTGGGGATTGTGAGAGGGGAGAGCCCTGTTGTGCTCAGGTCCTGCTAGCAGGCTTCCCTGCGTCGGGCTGGCCGCTGTGAGAACAGAACACTGGACCAGATGAGCCACTGGCCTGATTCAGCAGAGTGTCTCGTATGTTAATATATGGGGTGGGGCAGTGCTGAAGAAGGCCCTGTCTCAGGTACCCAATTCCCAAGCCGTTAAGGGTTGGATATACTAATCCTAATGCTACATCCGATTCCTTTCCCAGAAATTAGATGCGGGCAACCAGCTGGCTCTCATTGAGGATCTGCACAGGGATATTCGCATGGTGGGGAATGATGCTGGTGGAGATCACGTGCCTGGATTCTGCATTCCCAAGAAGGTAAGAGCTTGGAGGTCCAGGGGGGCAGTAGCACATTGTAGCAGGGCCTGCTCTGTTCTGATTGGAAGAACTTAATTTTTATAACTTTATGTTATATTGTTGAAACCCATCCTGGGACGTTGTGCTGAAGGACAGGTAAGAAATATGCAAATGCATGTGTACATAGAGTGTGCCATGAGGAGAGGTGTTATTACTGTGTGTCCTTGAGGATAAGCGCACTGGTGTACTTTAGGAGGCCCCTTGCATGGGGATCACACCAGCATGTGCCAGGCTCCCTTTGAGGCCTTTGTCTGCCAAAGCAAGTGTTGCCTTCAACGAAGACGTACTCGGAGTAGATCCATTACAGTCAATGGGCACATGTTAGTCACAAAGGAAACTTGCCCGGTGATCAGAAGTCAGAGCCAAACAGTTGAGAAAAGATGTCACATTGGCCAACCTGGCCTTCACAGGAGCCGGTGGAGTTAACCCCTTTGCTGCTTGCCCTCTCCTGCCAATTGAACAGAAGGGGACTTTTATGTCTGTGTCAGACTTCCATCTTCATTTTTAAAATTGGCTTGTTTTTTTCCCCCTCCTTGGGCACAGGGGGTGACGTCCATCCTTCCCGTGCTGCGGGAGGGAGTCCTGACGGGCAGCTCCGAACAGAAGGAGGAGGCAGCCAAGGCTTTGGGGCTCGTGATTAAACTGACCTCAGCAGAAGCCCTGAAGCCTTCTGTTGTGAGCATCACTGGGCCGCTCATCCGCATCTTGGGAGACAGGTTCAGCTGGAACGTCAAGGTGGCTTTGCTTGAAACGTTAAGCCTTCTGCTAGCTAAGGTAAGCTGACGAACGCTTGGGGTGGAATCATCGCAGAACAACAAGCAATCACTGTGTGTGTTTGAAAACACTTCGATACACTTATTTAGAAACGAGATGATGTGGGTTGATGGTTAAGGAGCCCTGCTTAGAAGTTACACATTTCTTTCCTTCAGCTTTACTAATCACAACAGGCCTCTAGTGCCAAGACGTTTAGGAGCAGTCCCAGCAAATTTATTTATTTATGAGATTTGTTAGACGCCCATCTGGCAGAGGTTAATCTGCCACTCTGGGCAACTTACAACCAAACACAAGTACATTCCATATAGACATAATCAAAATCCTAAAAATTAGAGATTAAAAATTAAAAGCTTAAACATTTAAACCCCCCAAGATCTGCAATCTGCCAGCCTAAATTTAAATGTAACCCCCCCAAGAACTACAATCTGCCAGCCTAATCCCCTTCCCATGCCTGGGTAAAGAGCCAGGTCTTCAAAGTCCGCCAAAAGCATAACAGGGAGGGAGCCTGATGGAGGTCAGTTGGCAACAAATTCCAAAGCGTAGGAGCCACGATAGAAAAGGCTCTAGAAATTAGCCTTGCAAACACGTCAGTAGGAGTCACAAACCTGGTCTCGCACAACATATGCACATTAGTGATTTCTGGCCTTAAAAAGTGTTTCCCCCCTAGTTTTTCGAATAATGTTTCCTGGTCTGGTCACCTCCAGGAGATGCTTACTCACCACAGGTAACTAGAAGAAAGTGGCTATTCTCCCTCATTGCCGCCAACCAGTGGCCTTTTGCTTGATGCAGCAGGGCTCCTCTTATGTTCTTGTGTTGTTTGTTTTAATATTGTGAGTTGCCTTGAGACTGTTTTGTGGAAGGCAATGAATAAATGAAATACTAAAAATAATTAGCTTTTTGCGTTGAAGATAATAGTACTGGAAGGTACTGGTCTAAACACTCATTTGGCGACACTGAAAAAAGAGGAACTTAACATCCTTCCAGAGCAAAGATGGGCCATTTTGTTCAGTGTAGAAATGCCTTGTCAGGAGCGACAGGTATCTTTCAGGTTCTAGCTTCATGTCGTTCATGTAACTTTGCATGCCACTTTGCGTGACAGTTGCAAAACTACACTCAGAACAGACGACTTCATCAAACTGTGTGCCACAAGAGGTAGTGCCAGCCACCAACTTGGATAGCTTTGGAAAGGGTTAGATAAATTCATGGAGGAAAAGGCTATCAGTGGCTCTTAGCCACGATGGGTGTGTTCTCCCTCCTCTGTCTCCAGTTGCTGGGAATGCCAAGTGGGGAGAGTGTGTTTGCACTCTGGTCCTGCTTGTGGGCTTCCCAGAGGCAGCTGGTTGGCCACAGTCAGAACTGGATGTGAGGTTAGATGGGCCTTTGGCTTGATACAGCAGCTGGGCTCTCCTTACCTTGGTACTTGTTTTGTGCTTAGCCAGCAATGATCTACTTCCTTGCCTTCTGATTGTGGATTTTTGGGCACTTTTTGCCATCTCAATATAATAGCATGAGGGCTAGGAACTCACCCTTTAAAACAATACTGCTAGTAGTCCCAGAAATTCCAAGAAGAGCCCATTGGTGTTTTAAAGCTGCTCAGGGCTCTTACTTTTGCTGCATTCTTTGGGGGAGTTGCATTAGCTTTGACTCAGAAGATAGAGATTTGATGAGCTGCTGTGTTTAAGTGCACTTGTGAAAGAAGCCATACACACTTTCCTGCTGGCTCTGATTTAATTAATTAATTAATTAATTAATTTAATACTCCACCTTTCCTCCTGGAAAGAGCCCAGGGCGGCAAAGAAAAACACTAAAAGCACTTTAAAACATCTTAAAAACATGACTTTAAAACGTATTAACACAAAACATCTTAAAGACATCTTTAAAAACATCTTAAAAGCAATTCCAGCACAGACGCGGACTGGGATAAGGTCTCAACTTAAAAGGCTCTGCTTTTGTGCTTTTTCCCAACATGTACAGGTGGGCATTGCCTTGAAGCCGTTCTTGCCTCAGCTGCAAACCACCTTCACGAAAGCACTGCAAGATCCCAACCGCATTGTCCGCCTAAAGGCTGCTGATGCCCTCGGGAAGTTGATTGCCATGCATACCAAGGTTGATCCACTTTTCACTGAACTACTGAACGGCATCCGCACCAGTGAAGATTCTGGCATCAGGCAAGTGAGACACTTGGTGGCTGAAGTGGGGGCGGATTCTCAGGTTTTGTGTTTCTCTCCTGTCTCTTGCTCAGGGGAGGAGCTTATTGTGTAACAGGGGACTCCTTCCAGTGACCCTGAGGCAGTCTTTTGAGGATTAGAGTACTTTTGCTGTGAGGTGATTCAGTTCTTATAGTGATCCCTGATAGGCTAGGATCACAGATGTGACCAATACAGGAAGCGTTGCCCTCACTCTAACAGGCTTCATTTACCCATGGTAACATCAGCATAGAAATAAATCAGGTTATGTAGCATTGTGCAAGTATGGGATCCCTGATTAGCTGGGAATACCCTGAGGTAGGAAGCAGGAAAGAAAAGCAGCAAGGAAAAATAGCCTTGGAAGAAGCAGCAAAGGTGGAAAAGAGTGGCTGAAAACAGGCTGGGAAAGATAAGAGTCAAGGATTTGGGGGGGGGGTTAGGGAGTATCGCAAACCCCACCCATTCCCTACTTGCTACTTTTGAGGCAAAAATCTAACCTACGTAACATTAATCACTGGTCACAGTCCTGAGCTTGGCAAAACGGTGAGACAGGAGGGGAGCCACATAGGCTGCATCCGCTCCCCTAGCAGCCGTCTGCATTGATGGTGCTATATAGAAAACACAATAATGATGGTAATAATAATATTTTGCCTTGCATAATGTCCTTTTTCTGTCCTCATCCCCACCCCAAATGCAAGTTTGGGTGGGGAAAATATTATTCCACCTCTTCAGAAGGAAAGTTACATGGGTTCCCTCCCACCCCGTCAGATTTGGTGTAACAATAACCTTGCAGAATGTGGGAGCCCCCCCGCCCCCACCTGTCAGTTCCGATGAGGTGAATCATAGAGTCATCTCTTTCCTTCTGATTTTCTTTCCCCCGCCCCCCTCACCTGCAGGTGATTACGTTTAAAGTGATTAAATTCACCCTTCTCTGCTATCCTTGGCATAAAACTGGGAGTGGAAGCTGCTCCCTCCTTCCTGGCTTCTGGAAGGCATTAAAGCCCTGGATTAATTAGATGGTTCACATGCCAGTCATATCATTTTGGTTGGGTCGTTATCGCCTGATTCAGGACCGAGCCGGTCCAAGACATTTTGTTTTCCCATGGAAAATTCAGATGGCATCTTGCAACTCCCCCACCCCAAACTCATACAGGGCATAACCCATCAGAGAGTGGTCCTGCGCAAGCCGGAGAGTGTAGCTTGTGCGGGGGAAGTTCCTGACAGGTTGTGTCCCGGGTGGAAGATCTGCCTTCCACTCTGCCATCTTTAGTGGTACTCCAAATCCATCTCCTGAGGAGTCTGCCTCGTGGTAGGACCGACTCTGACTTGGCTTGACTGCTTTTTCTTGTGTGGAGGAGCTGTCAGTGGCTGACTGACAAGCCTTTGTTGCTGCTTTTCAGGGACACGATGCTTCAAGCCCTGCGGTTCGTCACTCGAGGTGCCGGTGCTAAAGTGGACACTGCAGTTAGGAAGAATATCACTGCGGTGCTCCTGGGGATGTTGGGACATGACGAGGTAATTCTTGGCAGAATCTGGTCTGTCCCTCATTGATTGGGAGAGGCTCATAGCTCAGTGATGGAGCCCCGTAGTTTGGAGCTGGGGTCTTTCTGCAAGCAGCTCCCTGTTAAAAAGGCCCATTGGAGTCTCTTTGAGGCTGCTCTGATGGCACAGCTTTTCTCCAGGAGAGACTGTGTGCAGTTTAAATATCCAGAAACCGTTTCCTGGGGTGCAGGGTGTTTAAATCTCTCCCCCGCCCGGCCCATTTGTTGTTCAGAAATTTGACCTTTTATCCCCGTCACCGTTTGAGTCATTTTTCCACGTGTTTCAAAATGAATGGATGAATGAACCGTTGCAACCACCGCGTGATTTCAACATATGAATGAAGAGATGTTTGTGTGAATGAGCTGTCCAAGAACAGGCACCTGTTGTTGTTGCTGTTAACGTTTATATCCTGCCCTTCTCCCTGGGTGGGTTACAACAAATTTAAAATACGGCATTAAAAACAATTAAGAACAGCCTAAAAGTTAGAGCTCCTGCTTGAGCCTGTTTACACATTCAGCTGCCAGGCACCAACTGTGCCGTTATGGAGCCTAGAGAAAACAAGTGGGGCGGGTGCATGTGTGAACCTCTGTCATGCTGGAAATCTTTCATGTCGGTTTAAAGATTTCACTCTCTGCCTCCCCCCCTTTCCTCATCAGGATGCCACCCGGATGGCCTCAGCTGGCTGCCTGGCAGAGCTTTGTGCGTTTCTCACGGAAGAAGAACTTGGCAGCGTGCTCCAGAATCACCTCCTGGGTATGCTTTGGCAAAACACTGCTGAATCATTCCCCAAAGGAGAAAAGAAGTGGCCGTGCTGCTTGTGGCCATAAAGCGGTCCAGATGGGGGCGGGGTGCTCTCATTGCTGTCCACTAGGGGGCTACAGCTATGATGATGATGACTGGGGTGTGCCGCAGTGTCGACAAGACTGGCCGGATTTGGTAAAGCGTAGGGATTGGTTTGGGGTGCTCCAGTTTAGTCTTTTAAGTTTTACATGTTAAAATTAATAATGGGAAAGTTTTGGAAATTAGAAGGACTGACATTCTGAAATGGAAATGCCCACACAAGGGTGCGTGTGTTTGTGAGTTGAAACAGCAGATTAAGAAATCCCCTTTGAGTCTGACGCACTGGGCTCAAGAGCCCTGTCCTTTTCATCCTGCAGCGGACGTCTCTGGCATCGACTGGATGGTGAGGCATGGGCGCAGCCTGGCACTTTCTGTTGCTGTCAGTGTGGCCCCTGGCAGAATGTGTGCCCCCAAGTACTCTAACAATGTCCACGAGATGATCTTTAGCAATACTACCTCTGACCGGGTAAGTAACTTCCTCTGGTAGGGCTGCGGAATATTTCAGAATGCCTTCTTGTTATGCCTTAAATCAGGGCTGGGGACCCTTTTTGGTGCCATCGGCTAGATCCTTATCAGAATTAGCCTTGTGGGCCACATTTGATGGGTGGGCAGGGCTGTACTGCCAATCACATTGCGTCACAATGACATCAGGCGCAAGGTGCTTTGAAGTCGCAAAGTCAGGACTTCAAAGCACTTTGCAAGGCACTGCTAAAAGGAAGATTTTATTTCCTCTGTTTTACCAGGGGATTCCATGCAAACCCCTTCCTTAATCAGAAAGGAGTTTGCATGGAATCCTGCCAAACTGAGCAGGATTTAACCCCCTTGCTCGTCAGCTGACAGGCAGGGAGTTAAATCCTGCTGCTTTGGCTATGTACCTATTCCCTGCAGCCAATGCAGGATTTAATCCCGCCCCACCTTATGATGTCACAGGTGATGTCAATTGATGGGCAGTTGGGCGTGGCTTGAGGGAAATGGCCTTGCAGGCCAACTTGGACTCCCTGGTGGGCCAAGACTGGCTCGCAGGCCAGAGGTTCTTCACCCTGCCTTAAATCATGGAGACTCTGAGCTACACTCCACCATAAGCACCTTCTCAAGGTTGCGAGTAGTTTGGAAGCTCAGTTTCCTCCTCCTCCACCACCACCTCCTTCTTCTGCAGATCCCAATTGCTGTTAGTGGCATCAGAGGGATGGGCTTTCTTACGAAGTACCACATAGAAGCCAACGGGGGAAACCTGCCTCCCAAGCTCTCCAACCTCTTCATTAAGGTGAGCCCCTTCTTGGTGTGAGCAGTGGACCGGTTGGTAATCGCAGATCTTGCTTCCTGAGAACCGACTTGATATGCTCTGGATGAGCGTGCAGCTGTGAAGTCCCGTCTGTTTGGTGGCTCCTTCTACATTGAGTACCACAGCACTGAGATGCGAGTGCTGGCTGGGCACATTCTCTCTGATGAGAAGACATCCAGTGCAGAGGAGGTCTGTGCCTTCTGCCAGCTGTGATGGTGGGGTGGACTGGTCCAGTATCAGTATGAAGCACGTACTGAGCTTGGAAGGGTCCCCAAAAGAGCATTGTCTGAACAGTCCTTGTTTCTTTTAAAATGGGATGGGGCGTCCATCTGGTCCCTTCCTCTGCACGGCCATTTTTACTGCTGCAAGAAGGCAATCTTTTCTCTTTAGTTAGATGTTTTAAAGATAATGTGGTTTTTTGTAAGGCTTTTTATTGATTTTTATTGCAAATTCATTGAAGAAAAAAGGAGGGGGGGGAAACCCTGTCAGCTCACGTTAACAATACATCCATCTAAGTTTACACACATATCTTGATATGTGCCATCCAAATAAGCATCCAAGTGAGATTGGCATTTGTAAAAAGTACAATGAAGCAAGGACGTTAAAGTCTTCAGACCGTTGTGTAATAGAGGGTGTGTGTGTATACTTCCAGGGTTGAAGTGTAAGTCTCTTTGCAATCATAGGGGCTCGCAAAATGCATTTTTGATGTCCTGGATCATTTTTAATAGTGAAGTGCTTACTGCTCTGGGCTCCTTTGGAAAGGTGGGACAAAACTTTAAATAATAAATTAGCACCACCATCATCGTCATCTCCATCTGTGGATTATTTGCTTCCCCCACTCTGGAAAGAAGTGCAGTCTGTTGTCTTTCTCTACCCCCCTGAGGGTGGCATGCATCATTCCTGGATATGGCTTGCCTTTGGGCTGGGCATCTCCGCCTGCTCCTCTCAACTTCAAGCTGCCTTTAGTTATTTAGTAACATATATATACCACTTAATTAAAAAATAATAACCTCTAATCGGTTTACATAACAGTATGAAATATTTAAAGAAGTGATAAAAACAGTATATATAATAAAATTATCAAAATATAGATGAAGCCAATAGATTTTGAAAACAGATATAAATATGATAAAATAACCTGCCTGGGTAGGCTTGCTGAACCAAAAACGTTTTCAGCCGATATTGAAAATGGTACTGCAAAGGTGCTTGTCTAATATCAATGGGCAGGGAGTTCCAAAGTGTAGGTGCTGATACGCGGAACCCTCGTAGAGTCTCTCTGTACCAGGTTTTTGGTGTCAGGTTCTTCCTTTGCATGTTAAAACACATTAATCAAGTGAAATGAATGGGGCTACTCTAATCATAGCTGTTTCAGGGGGCTACATGAGATAACCTTGCATGCCCGCAAGCTATTAAAATGGCTTTCTAAGGCTTCCCAGTCCTTGGTCAGGACTGACATGTATCTTTTTCCTATATTTCCTGCAGTGTCTTCAGAATCCATCCAGCGACATCAAACTGGTTGCAGAGAAGATGGTCTGGTGGGCAAATAAAAGCTCTCTCCCTCCCTTGGACCCCCAGGCAATAAAGCCCATCCTCAAGGCGCTGTTGGACAATACGAAGGACAAGAACACCAGTGTGAGGGCCTACAGCGACCAGGCTATCGTCAACCTCCTGAAGATGAGAGAGGGCGAGGAAGTCCTTCAGGTACCAGCCCATCCTGGGGAAAGAAATTGGTGCCTCTCTCCCTCCCCCCCCCCGTTCCCTACAGCCTTGCAGGATTTGCCACGGCTGCTTCTCTCTGACAGCACAGACTGGCTGGCTCTTCTTGAGCCTAAAGCAGAATGATGTATAAAAGGAGCGCTTCAGAGACTTCAGCACCTGAGAGTTTATTTTGTGGTTGTTTATATTCCCCCTTTCCTCCCAGGAGCTCATGGTGGTATAGCTGTGAGCCAGTTAGGCTGAGGGTGCGGGGAGGGGCTGAAATTGGGGGATTTCTGGTGGTGGGTGGCTGGGCACTTACAAATTGGCAGCAGCTACTGTTTAAAAGGTGAAAGCCCCTCTTCCCCTGGGTGGTAGTAGTGGTGACACCAACCAAGTTCTTCATGGTGTGGCCTCTATCCCCCCCCCCCAAACACACACACAGAGTGGGACACCTTATTTTTGTCCCCCTAGGCTGCCCCTCAGAGTGATGCCACATTATATTATGGTGTAATTCAGAATGAAATGCAGAGTTGTTTCTGCCTATGCTAAAATATTTTCCGTCTCCCCAAATTGCTAAAATCCCCCCCTCCCCATTTCCCACCCACAAATGGGCATTTTTGCTCAGCCTTTGCTTTACGATTGAGGCACAGAGCCAGACTTATTGGCCGCCTCCCACACCACGCCCCTTCTCTGAAATATTATCCTTTCTTGTAGTCTGTCTCCAAGATCCTCGATGCTGCCAGTTTGGAACTGCTGAACGAGAGCTGCCGTCGATCTCTGAAGAAACTTGCTAGCCAAGCTGACTCTGTCGAGCAAATCGACGACACTATCCTGACATGATTTTGGCGATGCAGAAGGGAAGCCTGGCCCTTGGACCTGTCACTGCGTCATCAGCATTATAACTCGAAACCAACGGAAACGTTTTCATTTTTGAAAATGCAAATTCTGATGGGAGCTTATCGAAAAAGGGCTTCTGCAGTATTTTAATAAAGGAATATACCAGAATAGCCTTAATAAGAGTTCTGATAGTTTAAAATAAATAAATAGAATTTAGCTTCCCCTGTCCCACCTTTTTTTCTTTTCTTTGAATACAGAATATGCGATAAGGAGTCCTATCAATTGTTAACGAGTAATTGATAGTCTGTGGTGGATCTCCTCCTCTTGTGTTAAAGGAGCGATTCCCACTTGGTGTAAGTGGAATTAGAGTTCTGTGAAAGTTGAGCAGTTTGTTTTCATGTACTGCTGGTTTGCTGTTGTAGCTCTCTCTGTAGCTGCAGATTCTGTAAATCAAATTATTTAAAAAGCCTCAGAAATTAGAGGCAAAAGGGGAATGACAAGCAGGCTGTTTGGGTGACAGTTTAATAAAAAGCTTTGAACTGAAAGTCTGGTGCCAAAGCATTTCTTTTGTCCATGACACATGACACCAACTGATATAGTTGGCTGTTGTTCATTAAAAATGGGACTCGTGACTTCAGTGATGTGCATCCAAGATCATAAGGCGCTTGCTTTTATTTGATAGTGAAATCCTTTTTAGCATGTGTCTTGGCAAGATTTTCATCTTGCTCTCAGTATCTTCACTGGACATTTGCTTTCGAAATACCATCAACCCCGTTTTAAATAACCAACAAGCAAAGCTTGAAAAAGTCACTTTTTTGAACTACAACTCCCATCAGCCCCAGCCAGCATGCCCACTGGATTGGGCTGATGGGAGTTGTAGTTCAAAAAAGTAATGTTTCCAAGCTATGCCCACAAGGTTGTGCAGTAGAACCCTCTTCTGTGCAGAAGATGGCAGCAAGAGAGTGTTTGTATCAGATGAGTAAAACTCACTTGCAGATATTGGATGCTCAGCTGCAAACCCAATGTGTATCTTTTCTAAAAACTCCCAAGAATGTACACTGTTAAAACCAATTTTTAATAAAATTACACAGAAATTTACAACCAATAACAAAGAACTGAAACACACAAAACACAGGCACTGAAGCCTCAGAATGGAGAGGAGCTGATCACCACAAGCAGTGGGATCTGCTCCCCTCACTGAACTGAAAGTTGCTGCAGGCACAGAATTCAATCCCCCCCCTGCCAACCCAAAATTTAAATTAAACATCTAAAACTTCAAGGCAGAAGGGCACTGTGCACTTAAAATGGCTTTGGCTGTTCAATTCCCTCTTTGTCATTTTGAATTTGCAGCCGCAAGTGGGTGCGATGCAATTCTAAACGAACCTTTGAGAATGAGCATTTCCAGCCTTTTGAGGTGGGTCTCGAGTGTTGCCCTTTAGTCCTAGTCATGCACCGCTTTGGGGTGGGGTGAGGGAACAACTGTACTCCCCCCCCTTCAGTCTGTGTGTACTTCAACTCGGTCCAGTACATGTCTGATTTCTTTTGCAAACGAGTGCGTCCTCGGCCTTTTCAACTCCGCCCTCGGGCGGGGTGTGTATGTATGGGAGTGCCGTTCAGCATATCGGTGGGGCACTGTGTGCTCGTTTAGGGATTGGTACTCGAGACTGCAACCACTGTTTGTAATCCTCCTCGGGCATCTCCACAATAAATTCTCGCAGGAACTACGAAAGAGGTGAGAGGGAATGTGTGATGGGTGGTACAGGAGAAATCCTGCATGGGTAAAGCACAAACACACGACATAGCTTAAAAGAAAAAAAAAGCTTGAGGCTATGGAGCAAGGATGGGGAATGTCAGGCCCAACAGCCAAACGCAGCGCTCCGGGCCCCAACTCTTCCCCAGGCCACGCCCCTCACTTGGTGCTGCTTTGCACAATTCTGCTAAATACCATTCTTGTTTATTTTCCTGTCGTCGTTATTCTGCCACTTTCTGTCCACACCACTGGGCACAGCTTGATGGATTGTATCCTGGGGGGTTGAGTCCTTTCCCCCTCCCCTCAGTCATTCCTCTTCTCTGCTCTAAGCATGCACCCCATTTTATGTACCCGTAACACATACTCAAAATCAGGAAGAGTCCAAAGGCATATGTTATGAGCTTTAGTTGTCATGTTTCAAAATGGGGAAAACAGAAGTGTTTGCTTTTTCCGGGGGCAACAGGCAATATCCAGTCACATAGCCTACCTCACAAAGTTCTTGTGAGGATAAAACTGGAAGGGGGATTAACCACGTTTGCATTAGAGTGTTGGACTACGACCTGGGAGACCAGGGTTCAAATCCCCACACAGCCATGAAGCTCACTGGGTGACCTTGGTCCACTCACTGCCTCTCGGCTTCAGAGGAAGGCAATGGTAAACCACCTCTGACCAAATACCGCTTACCATGAAAACCCTATTCACGGAGTCGCCACAAGTCATAATCGACTTGAAGGCAGCCTATGCTACCTTGAGCACCTTAAGAGGAAATGTAATAAACGTCGTTATATCCATTGCCATTTGGATTCCCCCCCCAAAATAACACTGAGTCTTGTGCAAGAGTGATAAAGAGACCTTGCAGAAGACCTTCGCATTTTTTTTAAAGAGCCCAATTAGAGCGATTAGGGTCCATCCTTTTCTCCCCACATGTATTCGGCGGCACTCTGGAGAGACCAGTTCCTCCTAACCAGGTTATTAAAAGTCGAACATGCCTGCAGCAATTGGCAGAAACAGGCACGCTTGCATGTTGCGCCACTGCCAACAAAAAGGTGAGGTTGTGGTCAGGGGAAGAGCAAATGGAAGCAGGGGGTGGTGTGGTGTTAGAGGCTGCCCCCCTAAATGTCACCACACGTGGCAAAGCGCCCACCATGGGGGGAGAGAGAGAAGTGGGTGGTGGTGGTGCTAAAGAGCTTTCACGCCAGCAGTGACTGCCAATGTATAGTGGGTTGTTTTTTTTTACATACTAGGTTTTCTACAGCAGGTGCGGGGAGCTTTTGCTGACCTACAACTCCCGTCATCCCAGACCCTTTAAGGCCGTGCTTGCTGGGGCTGATGGCAGTTTGACTCCGGCAACATGGGGCAGAGAAGGTTCCCCACACCTGTTCTACAGTAAGGGGCATTCCAGATTATACGGTTAAAAACGAAGAATGGGTTCTCCTATCTTTCCTCTGATTGTTTCTTTCTTTTTAAAACCACACCAAAAGCAGGCCCAGGAGCCCGAGAGTATAAGCAGAGGAGGAAGCATGGTTGTTTTTTCCACTCAAGACCTACGCCACCTGCAACTGCCTCTTTTGTACCCAAGGATTGGTGGCGGGGAACAGCTTCCAAAAACCAGCCGACACAGAACCGCGGCACTAATGTGAAGTGAAGTGTATTGGATTTCTCTGTGCTGGACGGGAAATAATATTCCTCTGCTGTTAAGCCTCCCTTGCCCTTTGCCAGGGGCGGTTCTTTTAGCAAACTCAGGGTGTTCTCTTCTGGAGGTGGTGCTGAAGCAGCTCCAAACAGGTGGCTTCCTGAATCACCTAGGAGAGGAGACAGAGCCCAGAGGAAGGTGGGTTGGAAGCCTCCCCTACCTGCGTCCCTCCGGACCTTCTCTGAAGGCCGGGGACTGCTCCCTTCCACTCTCTTCCTGGGGGGGAATGCCCGGAAGGGGAGGGGAGGGGCCAAACCACTTGGGAAAGGAAAGGAAAAGGGGGCAGTGATTAAGTGGGGCCAGGGGTGGGAGAAGAGCACATTCAAAGCCCTAGGTGGGGAGAGGCACACAGAGAGGATGGCTCTCAAGAGAGAGGGTCCCAAAACCCAGGGAAGTGCTACAATTCTGTACAATTTGGATCTGGTACTGAATTTTGCATTGCTTTGCTTATTCTCTAACATTGCAGATCAGGTTTTTACATAGAGATTTTCTGCGGCTATTTCTAAAAATGGATTCTTTTTTTAAAAAAAGCCTCTAAAATATTGATACTGATGATAATGTTATTGATATTTCCACAGCGTGACAAGGGCTTCAACAGGGTCGCCCTTCTAGCTCCAGGTGGCATGCCAGATGCCTCCAGGCACAGCAGGGTGAGCCAGCATGGCTTACAGCCAGTGAGCAGCTTCTCTCATTTGTCCAAGCCCCTTTTAAAGGCACCTAAGCCAGTGGTCATTACTACATCCTGAATTGAGCCCCGATGGCTGTCTTCTCCCTCCACTGTTGGAGACAGTATACTCCTGAATGCCAGTGGCTGGAAACTGCAGGAGGGGAGAGTGCTCTTGCGCTCAGGTCCTGCTTGTGGGCTTCCCATTGGGGCACCTGGCTGGCTACTATGAGAACTGGATGCTAGATTAGATGGTCCATTCTAATCCTACCACGGACCAATTTCGTTGAGTGAACCTCCCAAATGTTCCAGTATTCATATATGAAGTGAGAGAGAGAGAGAGGAGGGAGAGAGGGAACCCTGTTGCTTTCAGCTCGTTTGCAAGATGGCAATGCTGATCTACCTTGCAGAGCCGTTGTACGGAGTGCTCCGATAAATGCATGTGAAGCGCTTGGCACACTTTGAAAAAGGCAATCTAAATGCTAATATATTCTAGGCAGAAGCAAAGCCTCCTGCAGAGCGGTGCCTCCCAGAAGGCCTGAGATTTCTTTCCGGGATCCCAATGAATGGACTCTCTTCCGTAATGAAGAGGGCAAGGGAGGAGCATTCTGACTTGGCCCGTTAGGACTGACCCTTACGCATCACTCACCTCCACAGCTGCACAAATGTCCGGAGAGCAAATTTCCCAGATCCGAAGCTCACCCAACACTTTCAGGAAGGTGGGCGGTCGGATGCGCAAGTCTGGGTTCCGGGCAAACCTTTCCAGTTTCTTCAAGACTTTCTGGGTCCGGTGGTCTCTCTTGATGTCATCTGGGATCCTGGCCAGCAAGGTGGAAAACCTCGGAACAGAAATGAAAACAGAATGTTTTATAGGAGGGCTCTTGAGAGCTTTGTGGCAAGTTGTTCCAAGGTGTTTGCTCTGGTGGGGACTGTTTGCAGGGAGCAACCTCAGATCAAAGTGGTTTCTCACCCACCCCCCAAATGCCAATTACAGGTCCTGAAAACAGTCTTCTAAGGCTGCAATCCTAAGGTTAGAGGCAGTGGAAATCTGTTCGATCCAATGGCCTGCCGGGCTCTAGATAGGAGGGCAGGCATCTGTCCCGTTTCCTGGTTTAAAATCCCCCCTGCGTTTATGTATGTTTTTCTGCCTGCTGGAAACAATAGAGGTAAGAGTTAGACATGCTCCTGACTGTTTCCAAATTTCTCCAGCAATGGTGAAGGATCTGACAAAAGATCTCCTTTACCATGGGAGCAAGATACCCAACCTATTCTGCGGCCCCTGGGACAACAGGGGGCTCAGAGACTGTGGGATAGCACCTTAAAGGGCTTATTTAAATCAGAGGACGGTCCAAGTGAGATGAACAGCCAGAAGTGACAGAATCTCATCAGTTTCCCATAGCCTTGGCCTACATCTGTTTTGCCCTAAAAAATGTAAATATATTGCCTTCAAGTTGATCCTGACTTAAGGTGACCCTACGAATAGGGTTTGCATGGTAAGCGGTATTCAGAGGGGGTTTACCATTGCCTTCCTCTGAGGCTGAGAGGCAGTGACTGGCCCAAAGTCACCCAGTAAGCTTCATGGCTGTGTGGGGATTCGAATCCTGGTCTCCCAGGTTGTAGTCCAACACTCTAACTACTACGCCACACTGGCTCTCATTTTGCCCTAAAGACAATTAAAAACCAGTGCCCTGATTTTCACGAGTTCTTAAAATGATGCAGATAATTATTATATTTTGCATTGTTTGGTATACATTAGGGCCCCGCTTTACAGCGATTTGCTAATACAACGGTCTCAATGAGACACAATTAGACTAAAGCCCCACTCATACGGCGCTTGTTCTGCTTTTACGGCAATTTTCAAGCATCGCGCGCCATTCTATTAAATGGGTTCCGCTTTACAGCGGGGGTCTGGAATGTAACCCACCGTATGAATGGGGTCCTACTGTAGTTTGCTAGCCGTGGGGGAGGAGTTAAAACCACTGGAACTTCACCATCTTTTGGACTACAGCTCCCATCAGCCCCAGCCAGCATGGCCATTTTGAACGATGACTCCTATCAGCCGGGGAAAAATCGGAAATGATGCCCAGGACTACATGCAATAGCATTTCTGTGTTTCTATAAACGGGGATGCATGCCCATGTCTCCCTATGTTGGCCCAGTTATATCACACCAGCCCACAAGGTATGCTTGAATGATGGGGCATGATCCAGCCTGAGCTGTGCTCGTGTGTAGGATTTACACACAGTCAGAACGCTTGAATATGTCATAAGGCTCATGGGAATCTCCATTCTGTACACGATCCACATGCAGAATGCACACACCCTCTGCCTACCCCGGCGTGAGCCAGGAGATTTGCAGTGACAGAATCACTTCTACCAAAGACTCAGTGGCCAGGTTTGAAAACAAAAACAAGAAAGTTCTGCACCAAGGGAGCCCAGATCTTGGCCATGGAAACCTGAATTCTGGAGCCTGTCAAAATTATGCAAACGTTGCATGGTTTCTCTCATTTTGAATGATTTTCCAGTTTTCACAGCCCTGCCTAATTTTATTATGGTAGTCATGGAGAAGGGCCCCTCTCTGACCACTGAAAACTCTGAATCAGGGACTCCTTTGGCTTCTGAGATTTCACCTGGCAAAATGTCTATATGCTTTCAACTGCCTCTTCACAAGCATAAGGGCTAGAAACATGTTTTTCATTTCTAAGTTAAAACTGAGGTTCTTAGGAAGCCGCCTTCTGGTGCCAGGACCACATCTCGGCAGAGCCGTGGCCAAAGCAGAGCTGTGGCTTCTACGCCCTTGACCTGCTTCTCACCAGTTCTCGGACTCCGCATCCTGTGCCGGCTCAATACTCCGGATCGACTGTCTCATCCGCTCGAGGTCTCTTCGGAACTTGGTGATGCGCCTCAGGCACAGATACTTCTGAATGCTCTTCTCTTCTCGTCTCCTGCCAATTTAGCTTGCATGTTTTAAAAAAGGAACCCTTTGAACAAGGATTTAAGGAAGAGCATTTCTAGCACCCGCTTGGCTACGAGTTCGAGACAGCTTTTCTGCTTTTGTCTAGAACTGGGAAGTACAGCAGAGCTGACTTCATCTCAAGATGGCACTCATCCCGTTTGCTGATCTGTGGATGAGCGTCACAAGGCAACAACTCTCATGGGGTGGGGATAGTAGACGTTATAATGAGTAGAATAAGGGAAGAGCCCTGGGCTCCTGCTGGGAGGAAGGGCAGGATATTAATCAATCAATCAATCAATCAATCTGAGATATGGCTCAGTGGGAGAATAACTGCTTTTGCATACAGACAGTCCCAGGTTTAATCCCCAATATCTCTAGGCCGGGCCAGAGACCCTTGCCTGAAATCCCCAACAGTTGCTGCCAGCCAAGATGGTATAATAAGGCCGCTTCCTAATATTCCCAGGCACCCCAATGGCTGATGCTGCCTGGCAACTGGCCCTCGTGTTAAAATCAATTGGAGAAGGAGGTTTAAACATTGGACGTGTGTTTGGGCTTGCAAGCAAGCTAGAAGACAAAGGGTTCTGTACCTCTCCAGGATGTCCAGCTGATCGTGCAGCCTGAACGCAGATTCGTGGGCCACTTCGTGGAAGACCTCCTTCATCTCATTGTACAGCTGCTCTTTCCTTTTAATGAAGGAGCTGGAGGACGGTGGAAGAAAGTCAGAGGGTTTTGCCTTCCGTGACACCCACGCCCACACTTGCACCCCCCAAGGCCAGAGGTGGAGAGAGCACTCCTCAAGGCAAATGGGTGGAGCAAATGAAGACAACCGGACTGAGGTCTAAAAGCAAAGGGGAGGCGCTCCGTAACACTCTCCCCGCTATAGTTCCCCATCAACTGGAATCTGGAGGCAGGGCACAGCCGTCATGGCCAGTAGCCATCGACAACTTTGTCCTCCATGAATTTGTCTCATCCTCTTTCAAAGCCATCAAGTTGGTGGCCATCGCTGCCTCTTGCAGGAGCGAATTCCACAGTTTTAACTATGCGCTGTGTGCAGAAGTCATTTCTTTTGTCTGTCCAGCATTTAGCGTCATTGGATGTCCCTGAGTTCTAGTCTTACGCGAGAGGGAAGAGAACTTTTCTCTACCCACTTTCTCCATGCCATGCATAATTTTGTACAATTCTCTTGTGTCCCCTCTTACTCGCCTTTTCTCTGAACTAAAAAGCTCCAAATCTTGATGCTGAAACAAGGACAGTCTTGGGCATGTCTTTAGTCTGAATTGTTATTGTTTTTAGCCAATGGCCATTACAATATAAGTAACAATATGGAAAACATACAATAAAACATTAAAATAAATAAATAAATAAAACCTTAGATTTCAATCCAATGGTACGTGAATAAAACCCTGGGCTTTCAAAAGCGAATAAAAGTAGTGATAGAGATGATAAAATTTGTTTAGATTAGGAGTGAGTACTCAAGTGGTCCCCCCTTTACTGTTGAGGCTAATGCGTTTCAGAAAGGCCATTCTGATCTTCGCTGCGGCTAATGCAAACAGGGCTGCCCTGTAAGTAACAAATTTATCTGTGTCAGCCAGCAGCCATCTGATCTTAAATTCGTCTGCCTGGCCTTCTCACAAAGTCTGAAAGGGGAAGATGAACTTGGCCCTTGGTGACTCGTATAGCGCTCAGTATAAGATGAAATGCTCCATACTTTCAATTTGCCCTGATCCACATATACACAATCGGGCTTCTAATGGTTTTGCTGAATATCTGCCAGCCAGATATTCGGTGAGTCTTGGGCATGTGCAAATTCCCCTTCCTGGATGACGCTGCAGTTTGTGGGAGGAGCCTCTCTCTGTGGCCAGAGGGAGACTCCCTCTTCTTGTTGGCTCTCAGGAAAGAATCCGACATCCACATGCCTACCTTTGCGGCCTGCTGCTCTGCTCTGTGCTGTCTTCATCCGAATAGGTCGCCGTCACTGTTTTATCTTCTCGGAGGGTCACCGCCAGTGAACTACAAGGAAATGCAAACAAATTCAAAGGAAGCTCAACCAAGTCTTTTAATGAGTTCCACAGAAAGCCAGATCTTGCCGACTGGGCCAGGCTCAGCGGACACGCAGGGGGGCAGGGCTGAAACTGGTGGCTTCTGTGCAAGGTTTGAGGATACAGAAATTTTGAAAATGGAAATGGCCTGCCTTCAAGTCGATTCCGACTTATGGTGACCCTATGAATAGGGTTTTCATGGTAAGCCGTATTCAGAGAGGTTTCCCGTTGCCTCCCTCTGAGGCTAGTCCTCCCCAGCTGGCCAGGGCCTGCTCAGCTTGCCACAGCTGCACAAGCCTGCCCTTTCCTTGTCCACAGCTGCCAGCTGGGGGGCAACTGGGCTCCTTGGGACTGTGCAGCTTGCCCACGGCTGCACAGGTGGCAGGCCACGTAACCCCTGAGCCACTCGCTGTGGGGGTGATCTTTAGCTGGCCCTTGACGCCCAGGAGACACGAGCGGGGATTTGAACTCACAGACTCTGGACTCCCAGCCAGGCTCTCCTCCCCACTGGGCTATACCAAAGTTTGTTGACCCAGCATTGGTTGCTTGAAGAGTCAAGTGTCAGTTACTCAGGCAGGGGATCCCAGAGCTCTTTTCTCGTTCCCAACTGCTGTTGGTGCGCATCTCTTCTAGAGCACCAAACCTCCTGAGTTGGGGCTCTTGAACAGCTGTGAACCCCTGCTATGGTTTGCAACAAGTGCAAGCTGGGAGTTTCATATCTCACCTCTGCCAGCAACTCAACACAGTTCTCCGTCTCCAGGGAAATGTACCTGAACACTGGGATGAACACAGAAGCCCTCTGCCCGTCGGGAAGCTCACTTGAAAAAAACAGAACCTAAAAAGCTGCCTTATACTGAGCCAGACCTTTGGTCCATCTAGCTCAGTATTGTCTGCACTGACTGGCAGCGGCGCTCCAGGTTTTCAGTCAATGGATCTCTCCCAGCCCTAGTTGGGGATTGAACTAGCTTCTGCATGCAAGGCAGATATTCTACACTGATCGACATCCCTCCCTTCCTTCCTTCCTTCTTTCTTTCTTTCCTTCCTTCCTTCCTTCCTTCTTTTTTTTTGTTGCCCTCTGAAAACACCCCCCAGTTGGTGCTTGCCTGACCTCAACAGGCCAGCCTCCTGTCCTCACAGTGGCCAACTGGATGCCCCAACGGGAAGCCCACAAGCAGGAGCTGAGTGCAAGAGCAACTCTCCCCTCCTGCGGTTTCCAGCAACTGGTATTCGGAAACATGCAGCCTCTGGCCATGGGGCAGAGCACCGCCATCATCACCAGTAGCCACGGAGAGCTGTATCCTCCGTGAATGTGTCTACTCCTCTTTTGAAGCCATTCCACATGGCAGACACCACAACTGAGAAAGAACCTCTTGGCACCCCCAGCAGGTGGACCTCAGTAAGTCATGGCATATCCAGGAGCACTCCGTACGCAAACCACAGTGGTGTGGGTGATCTCCATGGGAGACGGTGGTCCCTCTGATAACCTGATCCCCAGAGCTATAACCACAGACATCCTGTCTCTCTGATACTTTCAGCGCCTGCGTCCTACCCAGCAAGGCCATCGGCGCCTCTGTAGTCCCTTGCACACTTGAATGCAATGGCTGCTCCAGAGGAGAAACAGCGTTACAGCCAATATTTGTTCTACTCTGAGGACACCCATTGAAAATAATGGGTGTGACTAACTTAGGTCCATTGGGTTGCAGCCAACTAAATTCTATTTGGAGTACACCCACTGAAATTAATGGACCTATGTTAGTCCTGCCTATTAGTTTCAATGGCTCTACTCTTAGTATAGCTAATGCTAAACAGAACCCATTTCTACTCAGAGAAGACCCATAATGGATGTGACTCACTCGGGTCTATTTGGCTGTATCCCAATGAAGGTCTGCTTGGAGTAGAAGGTCTGCTTGGAGTAGACCCATTGAAATTAATGGACCTAAGTTAGTCATAGCCGTTTGTTGCAATGGGTGTACTCTGGGCATACAACCAGTTGGATACAACCTGGAGCTGCTTGAGGAAAACAGGGTGTGAGTGACGACACAGCCTTCAGCCCATGAATACTCCTTGCCTACCTCTTTGGCCTCTGCTCCCCTGGCGTCTCTTCTCTCATGGCGCCCATGCTGGTTTTGTCATCCTTCGAGGACGAAGCCGAGCTGAAAAGCAAGACACTCCGCTCAGCGTGCAACTCCTTCAGCCCAGGAATCACTCTCAGCGGCAGGGATGGCAGGCGCTTCCTAGTGGGCCGCCATCCGTCTCCAACAGTCTCTCTCAACCAAAGCAAAAGAGGAAAGACAGGCCGGAGGGCAGAGGTTTCCGCGGCAGACTACACGGGGCGTAGAGAAGTCTGCGGAAAAGCAAAAGCTATGAAAGCCCCAGGGAAGTCAAGAAGACTCTTCAGGTCAAGAAGAGAGGGCCAGCATAAGGGTTAGCAGGGGTAGAGATGAGAGAGAAATTCAATTCAGTTCACATTTAAAGCCGAATTGATCAAACGCGCACTTTCCAAAACAAGCTGTCCTCTAAAATGCAGACGTATACGGATTTTGCAATGCAGTTCTCCAGCCAATCACGGGAAAGTGGGCATAAACATGAATATATTGGTGAACGTCACAAATAAAATGGCATTAGGAGCGACTGCTTGAAAAAAGTTGTCCATTAGGCAAAACTGCATACGAAAATGTGTGTTAGGATAAATTCACACAAAAATGCTGAAGTATTTTCATGAGGATTAAAATAAACTCACCAATTGCTGCAGAAATGTGAAGAAGTGAATTTAAGTAAGGAAGATTGAGAAATGGAGATGACTAAAAGGGACAGATCCACCCATCCTTAGCAGGGGCCCAACAGTACCGCATAAGAAGATAAGAGGAGCCTGGCGGCTGGATCAGGTCTAAGGCCCACCTGGTCCAGCATCTCAGAATAGCTCCTCTGCGTGAATAAAATCAGCATCTGAATTGTAGTAACATGGAGTGGAGCGCACACGAATGAACGATGACCACTTGGCCGCGTTCCCACCCTGCATGCTGTGCCCCTACCTCTTGCCCTTTTGTCCAAAGGATAAATCGCTCTCCAGATCACGTCTCGTCAACATGGTGTGTGAACTGCAAAGCAAAGAGGATACTCTGGAACCTGCACACAGCCTGAACCCAGAGCCCGAAGCCAAACCCCAACAAGAATGACCCCTCCTCCCCCAATCTGGCCTCTCTTTCAACATAAATATTCATCCGATCCATTGAAGTGGTACAATTGTGCGTGGCTGCCCAGTCAGGATGAGGAACTGTAGGAAGCTGCGTTATCCTGAGTCAAACCATTGGTCCATCTAGCCCAGGACTGTCTACACTGACAAGCAAGCGGCTTTCCTGGATTTCGTACTTAGAAAAACCTGGAGATGCCACTGGGGGTTGAACCTGGGCCCTTCTGCACGCAAAGCGGATGCTCTAAGGGCTGAGCTACTGCCTCTTTAGGTAGGGCCTTAGGAGGAAATAGGGGAGTGTGGGAAGACTCAGGAGGGCAGGGGACAGTGCTGCTGGCTGGGTATATGGGGGCAGCAGATTGACTCCCATTTGTCCAGGACAAGGCCAGCATTCTTACGATCAAAGTGAACTATTCTGACATTCAAACAGTCCTAGTAACGTCCGATCACACAGGTGCCACCCTGCATAAATGGGGCAGGGAAAGCACTTGGGATCACCCAAGGAGCATTTGAACACGCAAATCAGCAATTCAAAGGGAACCAAAGTGGGAATGGAAAACAACATGGTGGCCCTCAAAATTCTTGGGATGATGAATTTAACCTACAGCTACTCTGGGTAAGAAATAAATACACGAACAGTGCCCGTCAAACTGTGGAACCCTTCTCTCTCTGCGAAAGCCAGTTAGGGTGATGTACCGGGGATATTTCGAGTTCCAAAACATATTTTCTTTGCTAAAATTCTTCGCCACATCTTCGTGTATCATCTGAAGTAACGTCTGCAAGTCTGAGGGGAGGAAGGAAGCAAACAAGACAGATGATATAGTGTAGTATTCAATGCTAGATCCACTGAAGTTAACATGACATGACTAACTTAGGTTCTTTCATTTCAATGGGTCTACTCTGATTAGGACTTAGTTGAATACAACCCCTAATACAGACATTCCAGGCGGGGTGCAGCTGTGACAGTCTGCTGCAGCAAAAGAAAAGAGTCTCATGGCACCTTAAAGCCATGCAGCGGGGGGCGCAAGGTGCTTCTTCTTTGCACCCCTCAGTCCCAAAGGCCCTTTGGACTGCGCTGCACTCTCCGGGACTCACAGTAGCTCATGGGCTGCTCCTCCTCCTCCTTTGTCTGCTTGCTGTAGGAGGACTCCATCTCTTCCACTTCCTTGGCGCTGTCGGAAGGAGGCTGGGCCGCTTCGTCCGAGACGGGCGTCAGGGAGCTTGTGCTGGTCAGCGTCGTTTTGCTGTGGGGAGAGGATATGCTCATGGTGGAGGACCTCTTGGGCGTTTTCTTGCTCGCTGCAGTGCGGTACTGTGCTTTCTGGGTGTATTTTCGGCCCTGGAGAAATGCAACAGAAAGCCCATGAAGGCACCTCGTGAGGACAGTCCTGCGGTGCGTCCAAGCGCGAGGGGCAGGCGGGCTGGAGGGGCAGAGCTTGTGACCAGTGGCATCCAAAACTGGTAGGGCAGCCTTAAGGCAAGCCTTGGCCTTCCCATCTGCAGGCTGGGGATAATGCCTTGCATGCAATGTAGCGCTAAGTAACCATCCCATCGGAGCACGGATTCACGTCTGCACAGCCAAACGTCCCCTCTCTTCTCCACCCACATTTGTTAAAGTAAAAATAAAAGCACCGGAAGATCCCATTATGGATCCTCCCACGGAGCACATACAATTGGTCCTCTGATCCTCTATCCAAAATTTGGAGATAACAACAGTGAACATTTTTGATCTGTGGAACTGGAACCGTTATAGGTGCCACAAAATACTCGTTCCTCCCTTGTCAGAAATCGACCTTTTAGCATGGCCGCACCTACACTTTGGAACTCCTTGCCTGTTGACATCAGGCAGGCACCTTCACTGTACTCTTTTCAGTGCCTGCTTAAAACCTTTTTGTTTAGGCAAGCCTAGTCAGACATGCAGAAGCTGGCATGTGTTTTAATCTCTTTTCAGTTTACTGTTGTTTTTTAATTAACGTTTGAATGTTCTTAAATATGTGTTTTAAACTGTTTTTTTAATTGATATTTTTTTCCTAACCGGCTGAGAGGTTGTATGACCATTGAGCAGTACATAAGTTTTTGTTAAATTAATAAATAACATTTTAAAAAGGCTCTAAACAAATGCTACGCTTGGAAAATGGCCTTGAATATAAACCAGATTACCTTTGTTTGCAAGAGAAAGTGCTCCCAGCGAGTCTTTACTGTCTTTTCTTTAGTGATCACTTTCAACGAACTTTTACCACCACCGTAGTCCCTAAGAAAAGAAAGAACTGGATGAGCTTTTGACTGCAGTGTCCTGGGCTCAGCCACAGATTCTATGCTTAATGGCAAGGCTCAAATGTGGAAATCCCTGAGCTAGGGCTCCTTGCTCTAAGCATGTGCGGAGTGCTTTCCCTATGGATGACAGCCTGTCCGCCCATGCCTAGGATTAGGGAGCAGGGCTCCTGCGTGCTCAGATGGACTTGGCTTCCAAAACAGCTTGTTTGCCCCACCGGCTCTTGTCCTAGAACAGAGACAGCCCGCTAGCCAAATCCAACCCCTAAGACAGTTTTATCAGCCTGCTCCCTGTTCAATGACCCTGCCAGCTGTTGAATAATACAATGAATATAAGCTATCTAAGTAAAGCCTTATAATGCACATCAAAGAAAACCAAATTATTCTGGTCCAGCACAGAAGCCCACTGGGCAAAGCAAGTTGGTTGCCTCAGCACCACGGAGAGCTCCTAATGAGCCACTTGCTCCAACGAAGGTTGGAAGTAAACAAAGAGTTTTTGAGCTTCTGCTTCCAGTCTGCTCCTCCCCCCTTTGGAGAACTAGAACCTCTTGCAAGGGCCAACTGTCTGGCCTGAAGATGGGCACTCCTCCTGCGCTCCCTGGCCTCTTGCGCTGGCAAAGTAGTGTGGGAGGGTCAGGCCCAGGGGAAGGGCTTGTGAGAGTCTTGTCTCCAGTTCTACAAGTTCTGTGCAGTGGGCTCCCACCTGCCAGCCTTGGGTTCAGTGGTCACCTGATCACCAGCATTAACCACGTCTGGCTCTTTAACTGGTGATGCTGCAGTGTTCTGGTCACTGCTAGGCTCTGGGGTTCATGATATTAGGAACTAGAGAACACAGAATGTAAAGTGATGGTTTTGACCTTTAAAGCCTTGAGTCAGGTGTGAGGAACCTTGAGCCCTCCAGATGTTACTACAACTCCCATCATTCCTGGCCGTTGGCCATAATTTTGGGGGCTGATAGGAGTTTGCAGTTTGGCAATATCTGGAGGGCTAAAGGTTCCTCTTGCTTGCCTTAAGGGGTTTGGGACAGTTATGTCTGCTTTCAGCCCTATGAGCCTGCCTGGGCCTTACGATCAGCCACAGAGGCCCTGATCGCAAATCTGCCAGGGGTGTGATCAAGTTGGCAGGTACACAAGAAGGTATCTTTTCAGTGGAGCCCCCTCATCTATCTCCCTTGTGAGATAAGTTTGTTCCCTCCCTATTTTCTTTCAGGCGTGCCCTAAGTAAATTTTTATTTATTGGTTAAGACAGTTGGTATGGTCTTAATTTCTTATTGTTCTTGTTTCAACAGTTTTTAGCAGGCTGTGATTGGGTGATGCTATTCATGCCCATCGTTATGATGCTTTACGCTGCTTGAAAAACGTGTGAGGTCAAAGGAGAGGCTGAAATCTCAGAAGCCAAAGGAGTGACTGAATAAAAATCCCAGTGGATAGGTGGGAACATTAGAACCTTCTCAGCGACCAGCAAAACCTCTTTCAACAAGCCTTTTAAGTAGGGACCTCATCCCAGTCTGTGTTGGGATTGCTTTTTAAGGTGTTTTTAAAGTTTTTTTTTTTAAAGGCGTGTTTAAAGATGTTTTGTTTTAATATATTTTACAGTCTGTTTTTATGATGTTTTAAGAGTGTTTTGAGTGTTTTCGTTGGCCGCTCTGGGCTCCTGCTGGGAGGAAGGGTGGGATATAAATTTAATAAATAAAGAATAATAAATTATGCAAAAGAGCAACACTGCAGAATAAGTAGTGGGGCATGCAGAAAAATGTACAAAATGTGCTCAGGTTGCATAATTTGCAGTGGAGGCTGGACGATGAGGGCAAAGGAGCCCCTGCCCCGGCCTGCCTGCCTTCTTCCTTACAACCACTCAGGCCATGGCCATGGCTGTCATTGGCTCTGGCTCCACCTAGTGGTGGTTTCCCTGCCCTTCTGTCCACCAGCCCTAATGAGGACCAGCCGCCACGGCTGTAGTATCCAGCTTTACTTGGCTCGGAATTTAATTCCCACCCTAGTGCAGAGCTGTGCAGGCTTCCAAATTCAATGCCCCAAATTCCACAACCTGAGCCTCATGGCTGAATTTGCACAGTTCATTCACTGCCATCGAGCCACGCCCGCCCCAAACAACTGAAGTGCTGCTCTGCCCCGTCTTGCAATGTTTACCAGTTGCAACGATCGCACACACAAACGCATTTCCAAGGCTTCCCCTTCCTGCCAAGCCAGGAGGACCACCCATACCCCCTCGACTTGCCTGTTCACACCCCAGACTTACTTGGGATTCCAGCAAGTTATCACAGGTTTCATGCTGCTGTTGGGCTCAAGAGTCAACGCTTCCAGGAGCCAGTTGAGGGCACAGAGCTGCCGGAATATGGATTCACTGTCCAAGAGAGAAAGGCAGAGGGGCTGGTTGGCAGAGAAGAGGGTGGCTCTGATGGGCAACTCGGCTCGTGAGTTCAGAGAGCGGGAAGGTCAAATGGGCCACAAGGCTGGGCTTTGGGCTTGCGGTTCTCAAAACAGTGGTGTAACTAGATATATTAAAATCTCTTCCTTAGACACCCATCTGTACCACCTATTTTGCATTATCCTCTCCCATGCTCGGCTGTCTCCTTTTTTTAAAGGAACAACTATGAAGTAATCCAAGTCCCTCTGAGCATATACAGACAGCCTTCTCCCACACCAGCAAGCAACCGGCAAGTTGTCTCTGCAAAGAAGGAAGAGGGAAGACTTCCTTCCTGGGTTGCCTTTCTGAAATGGTAGCATTTCTTCTGTATTTCGGGGCAGGGGAGGGAGGCAGGGAGGGTCTTTGCTGGGCCTTCAAACGTACAAATGGGCGTCTGGATGCTTTTCTGCCAGCAGGCCGTTGTAGACAGGGGTGAAAGGTCGGACAATTTTCTTCTTCTTCTTTTTCTCCGTCTCTCTCAGAAAAGGACATTCTGTTAAAAAGAAACTGGGGGGGGGGGAGGGCGAGAGAGAGACAAAGAGAGAGACGTCAGAAAACAGAAGCACAAGGTGTTCCAGCTGGGTACTGCAATTGATCTAATTTCTGTGTGGTCTTCATCTTATCTGAAGAACACATTGACCTGCAGAAGTTAGCAGAGGCGATTGCACTCCCCATCCCCAGACACACACAGCAGCATGGCTGGATCTAGCTGCTACAGCGGTATCCCTTGAGAGGAAAGTGTTGTCACGGCGAGATTAACCTCTCTTAGGTCTTCTGCATACTTCACAGCTAAAGGTGTTCCTTTCATGAATACTGAAGACTTATTGCATTTATTGCATTTAGATACCACTTTTCTGCCAAGGCCTTGCTTGCTTCATGAGCATGGCTTGCTTAAAGGAGCACTGATGGCTTTTGACAACTGGTGGCGACTAGCTACTGCCCACGCTCTGCAACACCTCAGGCAGGGCTCGGGGAGGTGGTGGTGGGCAGGTCTGGCAGTTGGAATCTGGGAGAGAACAGGGTGTTAGCACCAAAAAAATTAAAAAGTGAGAATCAAGGAAGAGATGGGAGTCTAGAAAGCATCTAGTGATTTATTTTGTGAAGAATGTTGGAGGTGCTTCAGCGACAGATGTAGTATCGTCGTTCTCAGGTGGTGGCATGCAGATGCTTATAGCTGAAACCCATGTGTAAGCGAGAGGTGTTAGCAGACTCTGGGCAGATGTTCAAAAAATCTTAAGGAAAGAAAGAACCCTAAAGTCAATGGCGGCTGGTGGCTCTGTGTCAGTGGGGCAGTGGAATCTGTTCCAGGTTTTAGTCCGAACTTTCAAGGAATTATCTAAGGAAATTTTGTGGAGTGGAGGTGGGGAGAAAGCTGGGGAGGATGTGGGATGGAGTTTCCTGGAAGTGTCTGGCTGGCTGAAAACCTGATCAGGAGTACTCCACACTGCAATGTTTTATTGTAGGACTCACTTATATATATGTATATTCAGATTCTTGAATGGTCTCTTTGTGCTGCATCAGAATAAGACACATGAAGACCATTTGCTCCCAAGGATGACCTATGGCTGAAATCGTTCAAAAGATAAGTGACCACTTTCTATGGCCAGCTTCTTCCTTTGTTCTTCCAGCTGGAACACAGCCTGCGCAGGGGGACAGAAGTCTTCAGTTTTTGCAGCGTTGTTTTGGGAACATGGGAAGCTGTTATCTGGTCTGAATGTGAGTTGATACTCCACAGCAGAAGAAATGAAGAAGGCTTTATGTTGCCTCCCTCAAGAACAGCCAGGATATGGGCTAGGTCAACGAAGTCTCCCCCAGATGCTTTGGACTACAACTCCGATCAGCCCCCCGCCAGAATGGCCAATGGTCAGGGATGATGGGAGTTGGAGTGGAAGGCCTGTGGCCCAGTGGTTAGAGCAGTGGTTCTCAAACTTTTTTGGTTCGCGGCGCACTGTAAAACATATAAAAATTTTCTGGTGCACTTTGTGTACAAAATTAAAAATATATTAATATATTTTAAACTATGAATAGAAATAAACTATAGAAAACTATGGCTTACCCTATACAAATGGGTTTCTTCTCATTTTTAAAATATACTTTCATAATATTTGAGGCACACCTAGCCACCTCTGAGGGCGCACCAGTGTGCCTGGGCGCACCGTTTGAGAATCACTGGGTTAGAGCATCTGCCTTGCATGCAGAAGATCCCAGGGTCAAAGGTTCAACCCCCAATGGTAGGGCTGGGAGAGACTCCTAAACCCTGGAGAGTTGCTGCCAGTCAGTGTAGACAGTACTGAGCTAGATGGGCCATTGGTCTGACTCAGTATAAAGCAGCTTCCTGGGTTTTTTTTTTGGGGGGGGAGACAGCTCAGTGGTTGAACATCTGCCTTGTATGCAGAAGGTCCCAGGTTCAATCCCCAATGCCATTTCCAGGTAGGGCTGGGAAGAGCTCCTGCCTGAAACCCTGGAGAGCCACTGCCAGTCAGTGTAGGCAGTACTAAGCTAGAGGGACCAAGAGTCTGACTCAATATAAGGCAGCCTCCTATGTCATCCAAAGTGTCTGGAGGGCACCACAGTGACTCCCCCAGGGCAAGATAATCTCACGAACGGGTGCATTTGGGAGATGGTCTTGTTTGAGACAGGCTCTCCGCTGGTGAAACCCAACCCCCCTCCCCGATGAACTCAGCTTAACTCTTAACCTCACCTGGAGAACCCGATGGCACCACCCACGGGTTACATTTGGAAAAGAAAATGTCAGTTAATAAACACTGAATTACGAGTCCCGAAGAACACTTGCTCACTTCAGAGACCTTCAAGCAACTACCTAATTATAATGATAACAGTAATAATACTCAGTTAGTTCTTCATCATCAGATGAGCCTTCATCGGAGGACGAAGATGATGGGTATCGAGGAGGCTGAAACTCAGTTTTCCACCTCTCCTCTTCCTTCCGCTCTTCCAACATGAGCGCATTCTTCCTCTCCAAGGTTTCTCTGTGAAGGGTATGGAAGTATCCACGTCCAATCTTCACCGAGTTGATCAAACACCTTTGAAAGAAAAAAAAAGATGGGAGATCAAACACTGGAAGACGAAAGCCACAATAGAGCTGCAACGACGGAGAGATGCTATTCCTCCCCCCAAATAATTCTCACTTAGAGTTTCTGCCCAAGAATAAGAGAGCTTTTGGTGAAGGAAGTCCAAGATCGAAAGGGTGAATGGCCTTCTTCCTCCAAAAGGCAGCCCTCCTTCCTGTACAAGCTGTTCCCTTAAGTTGGGTGAGCCTTGGGACCAATTACAGGCAACCAAGGTACCATTCGCAGAGGGCAGAAGGAGAGATGCGGAATCTTCTGGAGAGCCTAGCATGGAACGCCACACGTTATGGAGAATTCTGGGGACAGAGGATTGTTCGAAGGTGCACGCCGTCAAGACCCACGGGATGAACTCTCTAGATCTCCAGATACAACTCCCATAGGCCCCAAAACATCTGGGGTTGCATTCAACGCAGTGTTAAGGAGCTCATTCTGTTGCAGCAAGCATTTCTGCTTGCCTGATGGAACGACCTTCCCTCTCCTGCCACCTCTCTGGTGCTGTTCTGGGAGGCAGACTGGGGGAGTGTGGAGGGCGCACAAGGGAAGGAGGAGGAGGGAGGTCCCATCGCGCTAGTGGGAATCCTTGCGCTGGCTTCCACTAGCGCAACAGTTTAGTTGAAAATGGCCCCTAGAAGACACCAGCTCCTCGCATCGCCCCTAGCATCCGTTGCCTGAGGTAGCTGCCTCACTCTGCCTAATGGAAGGGCCGGCCCTGTCACCTCTTCTTGTTCTAACAGAAGATTAAGCCTCTTTGCAAGAGTTAGAGCAACAGGAAGGATATTACAGGAAGAGGAGGAGGGATGCTCTCGGAGGCACACCAAGGCTGAACCAGGAGTTATATGGTCTAAGGCTGGGACCCAGCTCAGAAAACTTCCCAGACTATGGCCTCATTCGGATAAGATACTTATGTAACGCTCCAGGCTGCATAAAGGAGCCCCAGGCTTATCAGATCGCCTCTCTTCCTCTGTGTGGCTGTGAAGAGGAGACCGGGACTTTCCACTTCATAGTTTATCATTATGTCCAAACCCAGACAAACTGTGGTTAGTTTTAACTATGAGTTAGAGAAGCAAGCCAGTTTCAAACTGGGGTTTGTTAAGTTGGCTTATTCCTCCCTCTCTGTCCCCTAAATCATACTGATGATTAACCACAGTTCCAGATTTGGCCACAGCGTACATCCAAACTAGTCATCTGTCTGCTGCAAAGTCTCAAGGAGCCCTCTTCAGGCTCAGAGCGAACATCAGTCCCTTGCAGTGGCTGTGTTTTTTAGTTTGTGTAGTGTTTTGGAGAGTGTGAAACAGACAGCTTCACCTTTATATGAAAACTGAATGAAATTTCTCCCGCACCTCAACCAGCCATGCATTAAATTCTGATAGATGTGTTTGCCTGCCTGCCTTTCTCACACACACGTACACAATTTGTGCTGTCCCAGGCAGGTGGCAGAAATGGGGGCTAATCATTTTCAGGCAAGGGGCAAAGCAACTAACTTTCCATTTAAAGTCTAGTCTCAAAAGTATTGCATATATGTAGTAACTTAATAAGATTAGCCTTCACCGCCAACTTGACGAGGAGGTAAGAATCATTCATTAAAATGCAAATGCATTTGAGATGAACTTTGGAATGCATTTATTACGGTAATTGAGCTCCAGCCGACTGTAAGTCACAACACGGATTTTCCACCACCTCCCTGACAAAGGGCATGCCTTTCTTGTAAACTAATATCTTTGTCAGTGGGAAAATTAAGAGAGCTTTTTGAGTGCTAATAATTTTCAGCGGAATACTCCAGCTGCTTTATAAGATTAAATTAATATAGATAAAGGTCACTCTTGTTCTGGACCAAAATAAAAAAGTGAACAAGTTATACAGTGAACAAGTTATACAGCAAGTTGACTAAAAACACTTTTCATGCTTAACATAACGTCATGGGCATAATTGCTTTGAACGCTTTTACACCCCTCGAGTGACTTGTTAAATTTGTAACGAAGAACGACAAAGGAATCTGGACTGGATCGAACATTTTCTCTCTGTTAGCGCAAGGTGAGTTTTAATGTTGCACATTCATAGGTATGAAACTGAAACAGAGCCCCACTCTGGGACCAATTGTGACTTGAGTGAGCAACTGGAAACAGCAGTACTGTCGACGGGCACCTAAAATAGCAGTTGCCTTTCATCAGCGCTGGCGTGGGTAATATTCCACCCAACCCTACATTCTGCTCCCTGTCTGCTCATGTCTGTTGTCTAATTAATGCGAGCTGTCATTCATGGAGAAAGTTTCCCTCCTGTCTTTTTTTCTGGAAAGAATTTTGCAAACCTCCAGCCGTGACCGTGCAAGAAGCATGCCAATTGAGAGCGTCGGCTGCCAATTGGCAAAGAATAAAATGAAACAAAGGGCGACAGAGCACCTGTTTCCAAGCAACTGGCATTACTAAGCATTAGTGGCAGTGGAAAGCGAGCGCTGGCAGAGAGTGCCCCAGGTCCCAGGGGGCAGGCACCATTTCTCGCCTTCGTACTTTTCTGCGGACGCTTGTCATACCTCCAGCAGTGATCACCACCTCTCAGATTTAAGCCTGATCTACTCAGGCGGACTTGCCTGGATTTGGGAAGGGAGGGCCCGTGCGAGGGACTTGCGGAGCAGAAACAGGGGCTTACAACAGCCAAGGCCAAAAAGCACTAGGCTGGAAAGAAAGAGAACAGGCTAGTTTCTACAAAGTATTTAAAAAGAAAGCAAGCAACGAGAGATTTAGAGCCGGCAGGTTTCCAGGTCTAACAACCTGGCACAGAAAAGCAGACATAGAGGCACATTAAGCCTGGTGATCAGTAGGGACAGAGAGAGAGAGAGGTAACAATGCATCGAGTCTGTTGCGCCACTCAGTGGAGGCCCTGATGTCAGTGGGGCAGTAAATCCACTCAGGGTTTTAGTCCAAACTTTCAAGGAACTGTCCAAGGTGCTTAGCTGTCAAGGTGCTTGCACAGCTCCTTGAAAGTTCGGACTAAACCCCGGAGCAGATTCACAGCCCTGCTGACATCGGGGGCACCAGTCTCCAATGGGACCACATCTGTGAATTCTGCAATTTGACTTTTTAAACATCACTGCAGAAATCTCATGGTGACTGCGCTAGGGGCAGCTTACAGAAATGTTACAGCCCTCCCCACCACCCCACTGTGCTAAAGTACTTGAGAAGGTAAACTGGTTTCAACTGGTTTAGAGCAGGGGTGGGGAACCACTTTCAGCCCGAGGGCCACGTTCCCTTCTGGGTAACCTTCTGAGGGCCACCTGGCAGCGGTGGGTGGAGCCAGAGGCAAAAGTGGACAGAGCATTGGATGTAAATGTTTACCTTTGTATGGTAGGCCGGTTTGTACATACACTCACATACCCCCCTCTACCCTCCATCTGGACTAGGGATGGGATCTGTTGGCCGGTGCCACTCTGAAAGCATTCCACTGACCTAACAGGCTGGTATTGATTTGAGTTTGTTCTTTGTCCACAAGCCACTGCTTTTACTGTTTTTTTCCACCTCAGAAAAATATTGATATTAATATTGATATTTCAAAAGGAAATATCAATATTTTAAACATAAATATTGATACATTGAAGGAAATACCAATAAAAATGACCATCTTCCATCTGGAAACCTATGTCCTCACTGTGGGAGGCTGTGTGGATCCAGAATTGGCCTTAACAGTCACTTACGGATCCACTGTTAAAGACCTTACCCTGGAAGACAAACTTACTCACCCATGAGTGATCACCAATGAATGAATGAATGAATGAATGAATTTAGGCAGTTTAAAAAGAAAAGAAAAATTGTTTCCGAAAACAGCCGTGGAAAATCACTACAAAAAAATCCGATCCCCAGTGATAGTGAATAAGCAAATTAATGGAAAATTCAGTACCAAATCCAAATTGGGCAGAATTCTAGCACATCCCAAATTTGGACAAGCAAGAGGCATGATCAGAGTTGAAGGATATACCCCGGCCAGGCAAAAACAGGTAAGGAGACTTCAGAGAGTGTGGAGTGGGGCTGGTGTTGTGTGTTCTGTGCACTGGGCAGGCAGCAGAGAAGTGTCAGGATGAAATCAGCAGCAGAACCACAAGTTATCTTAGGAGAAACGGTTGGATGACTGGAGTTTTGCAGCTGATGCTGAGAGGCTTCTTGCACAAGCAGCCTCAGTTCCCAACTGAGGATTCAGATGCCTCTCATTTCCCAAATGATAACCGAAAATGGGGAAGGCTTTGAGTCTTACTAAAGTCAAGACTTATAGGGAACGTCAACGTCTTTGAAGAGGCAGACCCCAGGTAGGTGAACGGGTGCCTAAAAACCACTTCTGACCTGGTCCGTTATCAGGGATGTTCTGGGGAGCTAGGGAACAATTCTTGCAGCTGACCGTGCCAGCTGGGGCTGATGGGAGCTGTAGTCCAAAATATCTGGAAGGCACCACGTTGGAGAAGGCTGCTGTAATAGATGTAGCTCAAAGATGGAGATTTGACAAAGCCAAGTGCAATGGAGACCTGAACTAGCCAACCTAAAGGACTGGGCTGAAATGTCCAGGTAGGGCAGAGATTGTCACTGCCCTATGATTAACTAGCGTCTGTCTTCTTTCTGTTGTTCGCTGTGACTGCTCTCTGCAGAAATGCCTTTTAAAGACGTTACTATGGATGGGGATGCGTGTACTGGAGCGTGTGGTCTTCTGAGACTGGCACGTGATAATTTGTCAGTGTTTGTTTTGCAGCAGGCTGTTACTAAACCCAGCCAGCAGTAAATCATGACATCTGTACCGACCATCGATGTTTATGCTGCAAAAGTCTGATATTCAAAGTAATGAGTAGATGAAGACCGAAGGGGCCATCCCATGCAGCGAGCGTACAAATGGAAGGTTCCATCAATTTGAGCTGCCTCCCTTCAATTTAAAAGTCTCGTCGCTGGAGGCCACTTCATTTGTGACAGTTTTGTTCCCTTTACCAGCACACTTCTGCGTAGGAAACCAATGCATATACCAGTCGAATGAGAACGCAAGAGTGCCTGTTTTGTTATATTTGCATATGGTTGAACGCCCCGGGTTCAATTTCCACCATCACCATTTGAGGAATCTCAGACAATGGATTGTATACAATTAAGTTCTCTTCGGACTAGACCCACTGAAATTAATGGGCCTAAGTTAGTCATGTCTATTAATTTCAGTGGGTCTGTCTCTGAATATGACTAACACTGAAGACAATCCAACATCTCTGATCACATTTGCTAGCACAAGGGCTCCTGTGCTAGCAGTTGGGTGAGTTGCAACGCTGTGCAACAGAGGAATCCAGCGAAACAGCTGCACTAGTGAGAACTCATTGCACATCGGATTGTGCAACCTATCATGCAATGAAGTTACCAGCAACCGGCTTAGGCACTGTCTCGTGCAGCAACATTCCGCTGGCGCAAAACATTTCGCCAGCAGAAAAAGTAGCGCTACACTGGATACAACCCATAATCTCTGCCCAAGAGGATGAAGAGCCAGATTCAGAACCTGCTGCTAGTACAAGGATGATCAAGCACATTGCCCATTTTTGGTAATGAGCTCAGAAGATGAGACTAGAACACAGCAATTCCTAACTGTTCCTGTGTTTTCAGGTAGAGAGGGCAGTTTCTGTAGGCATTGGCACCTGGTGTGACATCGGGAAAGGCTGCAGCTCAGTGGTAGAGCACCTGCCTTGCATGCAGAAGGTCCCAGGTTCAAGCCCCAATGGCATTTCCAGGTAGGGATGTGAGAGAATCCTGCCTGAACTCCTGGAGAGTGGCTGCCAGTCAGTGTAGGCAGCCCTGAGCTAGATGGACCAATGGTCTGACTCGGCATAAGGCAGCTTCCCATGTTCCTGTCTGTCCTACCTCGTGTGTACAAGGTCTCTGTGAAGGGTCCTCAGATCCTTTTCCAAGTGTCTAAAAGGCAGGGGTTTCTTCTCGTGATCCTACAGAGAAGGAACACAACATCAGAAGGGCCTGGCTGCTGGATCAGGCCGCTGGTGTGTCTGGTCCAGCATCCTATTCTCACGGCAGCCAATCAGAGGCCTATCAGAAGCCCACAAGCAGGACCTGCGTGCAACAGCACTCTCCCCATTTGTGACCCAGCAACTGGTATCCAAACACACCGGCTTTGATGCTGGCTGGTGGAACCGCTGGCTGGTGGTTCATCTATGAATCGAGATGGAAGCAAGCAGAGAAGACAGGAAAAAGTTGCTCAAGACAGTCATTTATTGATGGGGAAACCTGTGGCCCTCCAGATGTTGTTGGGCTCCCACCTCCCGTTAGCCTCAGCCAACCTGAATGATCATCAGGGATAAAGGGGGTTGCAGTCCAACAATATATCAAGGGCCACAGGTTCCCCCACCCCAATATAGATGACAAATAGCTATTCTGGTCTAACAAAGATTTGAGAGTACCATCAGGAGGCCTTATTTTCTGGAGCCATTTTAAAAAGCATCCCTTATTTATTTATTTCAACAGTTATATACCGCATCACACCACATTATATCCCAGGTTTGTCCCTGAAAGTTAGGAATGGGATCCACTGGTCGACCTAACAGGCTGGTATCGATTTGAGTTCGTTCTTTGTCCACAAGCCACTGCTTTTACTGATCTGTTTTTTTCCTTCGCAAAACATACTGATATTAATATCAATATTCTTAAGGAAATATCAATAATTTAAAAGGAAATATCAATATCAAAGGAAATGTAAATAAAATTATTGTTAATATCAATATTTTAGAGGTTTTCAAAAACAGCTGCAGAAAATTGCTCCATAAAAATCCATGAATTAATGGGAAATTTGGTACCAGTTCCGAACTGGGCAGAACCCTAGCACATCCCTACTGAGAATACATTTGACAGATAGCAGCAAGCAGGGATGCAAGAGGACAACAATTTCCATTCCAACCTGTATTCGTCACAATCACCTCTGCTTCCATTCCACTGCGGTTCAGTTTCCCCCAAATACTATGTTATTCATTTCTTTGCACACTATTAGAAGTTACGTAAGTTACATAACTATTTACGTAACTTGCGTTCAATTCAACATAAAGGAAACATCAAAATAATGTTAAAAAAAACCTCAACTCTTCATGTATTGTTTTTGCAGGCTTTTAAAAAAGCAGCAGAACAACGTGACTAAATACTGATTGCATTTGCTTGACTGATTTCCGTTTCTGACCACAGATGCAGCAGTTTTTGCTTCCTCTTCCGTCGTCTGAATTCTCCAACATCCCTGGGAGCAGCCCATCGCAGCTCTCCGACAAGTGTGCTTTTATGATACAGTTTGTTGCACTGTGTGTAAACGTTAAGTGCAAACCTCACATCACCATTTAATGTGAAAGTGAGAACTGAAGGAAGTGTGGGTGTGCATGTGTGGGTATGTGCACATGCCCTGTGTGTGAGAGTGCATGCATATCCTGCAAAAAATTAAATCCAAGCTGTGCACCAATGGAACCTAAATCTGCTCCTAGCCGATAAGCTCATTGCTCCTCTGCCAATATTTGGTGTTTTCCTAGACAGGGCTGCTTCTCCTTTTGGGAACTGTATCTTATCTATATCTATATATCTATTATTACCTTTTGCTTTGACTTCTTAGCAGCCTTTGGTTCTGCTGGCTCCGTTATTTCTTCTGGGCAAACATCCTCTCTGAAAAATTCCTGTAAGGAGAGGCAAAACATGTCCTCAGTACAGAGTCCCGATGCTGTTGCAGCTAAGAACCTATGGCATTCCAGGATTGGCGGTTCTAAAATAGGAACTATAAATGCTAAAAAATAAATAAGAAAAATTAAGACTCAAAGATAGCTTCAGATGAGTAGTAAATACACTAGCCGTCCCCAACCTGTCGCCCTGCAAATGTTTTGGACTGCAACACGGGGAAGGCTGAAATATACAAAAATGTACAAAAATATGCAGCTATTTTGTACAGCAAACCAGGCATAGGACAGGAGCACTAGGTGGAGCCTGAAGCTGTTTCAAAAGGCCTGAGCCGCAAAAACATTAAAGCGCGCAATCCAAATGAATCTGGGCCATGAGCATCACAGAGCGGTTGTTAGCCATACGGCGGACTTAACAGGGCAGCCACAAAGTCTCAGCCTGGTAAAAAGGAACTCCTCGTCCTCCTATAAATAAAGGCAATCAGTTTTCCTGAAACGCTTTTCAAGTTCGGCAGCCTGCTGCTCGTCTTCCTGGATATGCGTTTGAAAAAGCTGCTTTTTTCTTTTTTTTTACCGGCGCCATCCAGACGGAATCTCAGGGCAGATGTTGGCTTTTATAGTGCACCACACACAAACACAAAGCAATCACTTAGGTACAGCCCCTTCAAATTGCCTTGAACAACGAAAGCGGTTTTGCATTCAGGTGCCAAAGATTGCAAAGATTGCAGAAGGGTCCTAAAGGGGGTTGTTGTCTAAAACATCTGGAGGACAACCTTGCTCCTTGTTCATTTCTAAGTACATTTCAAAGTGCTGGCATTAATTTTTGAAAGTCCACTACAGCCTGAGACCTGGGGATCTACCTACTCCCATATGAAGCTGCCCGATCATTAGGATCCTCTTTGGAGGCCCTTCTCTGGGTAGGGGTGGGTAAGAAATGCAATCCAGTTCATGGTTAAAGGTGACTCTATCAAATTCACACTTTCTGGAACAACATGCAAACCAAAACACTTCTGTTCTTCGAAATTCGCACTTCCCCAAATTTTGCAACACAGTTCTCCAACCAATGTTTACCAAAACATATATTACGGAAAAGAGTGCATAAAATGAATGTGTTAGTGCAAACAACATACAAAAATGCATTACGTTAGGGAAAATTGCTTGCAAAATATGTACTTTGCTTACAAAAATGTGTTTATTAGGAGAAATTTGCACTTAAATGCGGATGAATTTTCATGGTAATTTCTTTTTTAAAGGAAAGTGATGCAGAACTATGGAGAACTAAATTTAAGATTGGAAAAATAAGAAATGGAGAGAATTGAAATGGACAGGTTCTTCCATCCCTCTCTCTGGGTGTCCCTGCCTTCAGAGATCAGGCTGGTTGAGAGGGCCTTTTCTGTGGTGGCACCGTGATTGTGGAACACTCTTCCCAGAGCTGTTCGCCTACTTTCTGGTCAGTTTCAGTTATAGATGATCAGAAAACAAGAAGCTTTCAGCATAATACCTTTAACGTAATGCCTTGAATTGTTGCTTCTGGGGATTTACTGCTTCTGCTGAGCTATGCTTCTCTACCATTTATGATAATTTTATATAATTGCACTTACGGTATTTTTTTACTAATGTTTTGGTGAGCCTCCCCATAAATTTCTTTGAAAGTAAAGAAGACAGAGTAGAAATCATGTACATTACTTATTTACTTATTAGTTCAATTAGTATCCAGCCCTTTACCAGTTTCATCGATCCCAGGGTGAGTTATGTCGCAATACACTATAAAACAGGGGCAATAACATTTTAAATAATTAATCCCTCAACTAAAATATAACCAATAATGAAATCGCCATTAAATTAAATAACTACTGGACAGCTCGCCATGTTGCTGGGAAACCAGTTGAGTTAGGAACAAGAATGGGGAACTTGTCAGACCTCTAGATGTTGCTGGACTACAGCTCCCATCATCCCCTGAGCCATTGGCCATGTGGGCTGCTGCTGGGAGTTGGAGTCCAACAGATTCTCCATCCTTGAATTAGGAGATATTGAGGAAACAGAACGTTTGGCATGATAAAGGTATTGTGCCCAGTTCCGATTCTTTTGCTTTACTTTTAACGTTTATCCTTCCACATCCTGAGGAATCGGACCAGGTGTGAGTGAAAACAAAAAAGCTGCCTTATATGGAGACAAACCATAGTTCCATCTTGTGTTATATGTTTCTGTCAATGTCTTAAATGTTAGACACCATAGCAAACAAACTGGGAGCCGCAGCTCAGAAGGTCCCGGGCTCAATCTCCAATGGCAACTCCAGGTAGGGCTGGGAGAGACTCCTGCCTGAAATTCTGGACAGCCACTGCCAGTCAGTGCAGACAATGCTGAGCTAGATGGACCAATGGTCTGACTCAGTATGCAGCAGCATCCTATGTTCCGTAATGGTATTAAGAAATCATCATCATCCCCACCAGTGGCGATTCTCAGGCAGAGGCCCCTCCCAGCTCTGCCTTCTGAGCAATGAAAGCTTTTGGGGATGCTCTTCCCGATTCAGAGACTCGTCTGCACTTGAGCTCTTGAACAAATGGGCTGCGCCATTCACTTCACCGCAAAGAGCCACTCTGTGCATTTGTGGCCTCGTGCGTGTGTATGGATTGTGGAGCTGTTCCCTCCTGTGAAGTGAACAGAGACGACCTTGTGAATGATGAGCTTCTACACCAGCTACAAATCACCATGCAACCATGAGGGCTAGAAGCTTGGTTTTTAAACACAAAAGGAGATGAAGACGTCTTGAATCTCACTGGAAACTTAATTCCACAGCCAGAGAGGCCTTCTTGCATGTATTGCCTTGTTAATTGAAAAGAAAAAGATTCACTATATTTTGTCTGTTTTAGCAAGTGGTTTTAAAACTTACATTGCACATTTTCCCAAGAGGCTCTTAATGTATGCATTATTAATGCTAACTGCTAACGCCTCCCTTTCGCTTTTCTTCAGCTTTCTGTTTTATTTTTACTAAATTCTCATGTCTCCAGAAATAAGAAAGCTTAATTAAATCAGCAAACCAATGGGAGCAAAATAGGAAATGAATTAGATGAGCTTGAAAAATCCTGATTGCCTCTGAGCTAAAAAGCCTTTGGGCATGATCCAGTCAATGCTCTTAAGCCAAAATCTAGAACATGTGTATGACAGAGTAAGGCTTCAATCCTATGTACATTATTTATTTAAAATATTTCTATCCCACCCTTCTACCCTACAACAGGGCACTCAGGGTGGCTCACCATAAAATAACACCCAATAAAATCACTAAAACATTAAAACAGATAAAAATACATAAAATAAAAGTAAGAAATCTAGGGGAGTGATATTAAAAGGGACTAAAGAGGTAAAAATTAAAAAGGGGGGTGGGATAAAATCAGTTATAGGCTCCACCTTCAGTCCCTCCTAAAGGCTCTCTGGAACAAGATGGTTTTCAGAAGTCTCCGGAAAACCAACAGGAAGGGAGCAGAGCGGGCTTCTTGGGGTAGGACACTATCTAGGAGTAAGTCCCTTGGATCCCAAAAAGGCTTTTTTCTGAGTAGACATGTGTAAGTCCCATTGAACACATTGGGGCTTGCTCAGTAAACCATCTGTAAGTTCCACAGATTTCAGCAGGGCACAGGTCAGCACATGCTTAACTCAGTGGCCTAATTCAAAGTAAACCACTTCAATCTGATAAACCATGGTTTGTTGGACAAAGAATTAGCATTGTGCCCATGTACTTCATCCTCCTTTTCACTCTCGCTCCTTAGAACCATACGTCCAGGATTTGTTAAACCACAGTTTCCTCTTACATCTAAACCAGGAAACTGCTGTTTAAGTTCCACCCACAAAGCAGGATTTCAGACATTTGAGTCTGGTTTGCAAGCTAGGACTGTAGTCCGAGTTTGAATCACAGCTTCCTGGTTTGAACAAAATGGGAAACTGTGGCTTAACAAAACTAATTCGTCGTCCTATAAACTGTATTTTACTGGACCAAGATAGTGATGTCTGAATCAGGCCTCTTTTTTGCTTAAGTGGTTCCCTGAAATCTATAGGTCTTAAAAGAGCTAACTCTTCACTGGATACAGCCTTCAGTTTCCTTCATTAGGCTTCCTATTTTTGCCTGTCTATTTTTATCAGTAAGTTTTCAGGTAGGGCACTTGACAGTGTGTATTTTTTAAGGAGGGAGAAAGAAAGACCCCTTGTCCAAACATTCTTATTTCATCGTGTTACATTCTCATTCTCTCCAGATCTCTGCCCCGTGTCATGTCACCAAAGAAAATGATACATGTCGACATCAGCTGTAGGTTTTTGGTTTTGTGGGCACACTCCGCAACATGTCATTCATGCAATCATAGTGCATTAGTGGCAGATTTAAACTGGATTATCTACACATCATCCCACTTTATTAGTTGTTGTACAATGCTTCCCCAATGTTGCTGCGTTGTTGCTGTTTGGAGGGGAACTCCTGTGCTGTAGTGCAACGAAAATGGAAAAATGGACTGCCTTCAAGTCAATCCCGACTCATGGCGACCCTATGAATAGGGTTTTCATGGCGAGCGGTATTCAGAGGTGGTTTACCATTGCCTTCCTCTGCGGCTGAGAGGCAGTGACTGGCCCAAGGTCACCCAGTGAGCTTCATGGCTGGGTGGGGATTCGAACCCTGGTCTCCCAGGTCGTAGTCCAACACTCTAACCACTACACCATGCTGGCACTCAAGCAGAACCAAAAATAAAATGGAACATCTGTGGTATGTAAAGTTACAGGATTTCAGCAGGAAGTTACGGGACACAAACTGATTGGAAACAAAGCAGGATGACCTTGTGGAAACATTTGCAGGCGCAGTGTTGAACTGCCCCGATAGCATCATCAGCACAAGTCCTCATGAATGCACAATAAAAAGAACACCAGGAGGGGCCCTAAATCTACAACCTGCCTACCCCATGCAGTCCAAATGTATACAACAGGACTGCTTCTGCAGAAAATTGATTTTCTGGATTGTGCATCTGGATTGCTGCCTTTAAGCATTAAAATGCAAGAACCATTTCTGGTGCAGATCCAATTAGTGCCATTCTTAAATGGAGGCTTGGAATCCTTGAGTTATTTCAATTGGCCTTGGTTCTTTTCCCAACCAGGGTATCAGGAAAGCACAGAGTTTTCCTCACCTAGCCACACATTAGCCAGCGCTTTTGTGTGTGCGTTTGTTTGGGAGGGAGGAAATCATCCCATTGTACACAGCATCTCTATTTCTGCTTCTCAGATCCCTTTTATTTTTCTTCTTTGTTTCATTTCCATGGCCGTTAGGAGGCATGCCAAAGATGTTCGCTTTCTCCGGCAAGCCTCCCAAATCATCTGTTTGTTGCATGTTACCAATGAAACTCTTATTTTCCTTGGCAGAGGCCCCCTCTTTATCTCTCCTGTTCAGTTTCCAGCTTTTCATCCATCTTCCATTCAAGAGGAAAGCGGAGATTATTTCCCCTCCACAAAGTGTATTTTCTAGGAACATGAAGTCATTTTTGGCACCGTGATGAACTATACCAGAGCCAGATTTAAAGCAGTATCATACCACTTTAAACAGTCATGCCCCCCAAAAAAGAACCCTGGGAAGGGTGCTGAGGAGACCTGTCTTCCCCTCACAGTGCTACAGTTCCCAGAGCTCCCTGGGAAGAGGGAGTGGCTTAAACCACTCTGTGAATAGGGGTCTCCTAACAACTCACACACCCCTTAACAAACCACACTCCCCAGGATTCTATCGGAGAAGCCATGGCTGTTTAAAGTGGTATGATACTGCTTTGAATGTATAGTGCAGATGATTAGAACAACAAGAAACTGAGAGAACCAAAACCGACAGATCCTTCTACCCCAGAAAGGGGACAGCCATTTCTGCTATGACCCGTCTTCATCACAATCTGCACTGTTTCCATTCTGCTGCACTTCAGTCTCTGCCAAGTGCTAAGTTATTTGTCTTGCTGTCTGCTATTTAACGTAAGTCATGTAACCGAAGTAAAAAAAATATCACAAATTGTGCATCGCTTGCGGACTTAAATACACCAATGTGAACAAATACCAACTGGATTTGATTGACTGATTTCCATTCCTGACCACAAACACGTGAACCACAGCAATCTCCACCTCCTTTTCCCTCAAAATCCCCCTGACATCTGCAGATGAGCAGCTTAAAGGAATTCAAACCTCTGCCTGGGCCATTGCTAGCTTTGACACTGGGGCTGATGGATTTGGGGTAGGTGGGGGTGCTGTGGTGTCTTCTTGTGTGTGTGATGACGCAGCGGTATGCACTGGGGGTATGTCCTCATCCTTATGACTCCCTCTGCATGTGGGCATTTTCACCAGCACAGTCCCTGATTGGTAAGCACGTGTTTCTAGAGACGCTTGGGGGGGGTGTCCTCTGATTGTATGCCCTTTTTCAATTTTCTTCTTTTGCATTCGCCTCCCTTTTTGGGATAAGCGTGCATGGGACAAACACAGCTGCTTTTGCAGTGCCATTGTGGGAGTGCCTCCTCCCCCTCCACGTGTACTCAGAGTATAGGATTGCTCGGAGAGCATACTTTATTGATCCCTCCATCCCCGTAAGTTCAAATACTTCCAGCTACTGGAAAAATGTAAGAGGAGCCTGCTGGATCTGGCTAGCGGCCATCTAGTCCAGCATCCTTTTCTCACAATGGCCAACCTGATGGCTCAATGGGAAGCCGGAAGCAGGACCTAAGCACAAAAGCACTGTCCCCTCCTGCGGTTTCCGGCAACTGGTGTTCAGAAGCATACTGCCTCCCACGGTCGAGGCAGAGCACAGCCATCATGGCGAGTAGCCATCGACAGCCTTATTCTCCACGAACTTCTAAAATATTTGCACGCCACATAAAATTAACATAGTATACTTACTTGTTTTTTAGTTTTTATTATTAAATGTGTCCAATTCCAAAATCCGTCTGAGGGCGATACCTTTCTTTGTACAAGTCAAACCTCACTTGATTTAGGGCAGCAAGACAGTTTTCCAATGTAATTCCCAAATCCCCAGGAAAATCTACAAAACCGGTCCTATGATCAGGTTAGTTCAAACCAAGTCCTCTCCGGTGAGCTCCTGCTCAAAATTAAGCCCTTGTAGAGAATTTCAAAAGAGCTCTGACTGTCAAAGCATTCAGCTAACAGCAGCCACATTTCACTCCAAACGACACTGTGTGATGCTTTCAGAGCCTAGATGTCCAATAGTCAGACGGGCATTTAGAGCCAGAAAATAAACACGCTTAAAATCCTGAAAACATGAAAAATGCAATGTGACAAGGCCTCTTGGCACCAAATCATCACACAGCAGCTGGCCCATCCTCAAAAGAACAAAAACACTGTCTGTGTCTTCAGATTAAATACATATAATATTTAATGTCACACAGTAAGTCAAATCTTGTGTCCCGCTTTATGCCCACTGGGAAGCAGGCACAAAAGCAGGCGAGATAACTCACAGGGAATATTTTGGAAAACAAGAGGCCAAGGACAGCAGGACTTGCAGGCTGAAGCAGAGAGAGGATCCTGCTTTTAGGACAAGCTCCAGGAGATAATTAATGATGTCTTTTAAAAGAAGCCATTTGTGAGAAGCGGGAGGAGGGAAACACCTTAATTTAGCACAAAAGCGTTGAACTGATTGAACCGAACCACTGGGCAGAAAAAAATGCATGGAACTGAATAAAAAAGAATGGAAACTAAAAAGAGAGGAGTGGAGGGAACTCGCTGTAAGGCACTCATTGGCTATGATGAAACACTCCGAGAAGGCCCCACACAATTCCAGATCTTGTAAAAGTTACTTTTTTGAACTACAACTCCCATCAGCCCAATCCAGCAGCCATGCTGGCTGGGGCTGATGGGAGTTGTAGTTCAAAAAAGTAACTTTTCCAAGCTCTGCACAATACTGAGTTCATTGACAGGAGGTATGGTGATGATTGCTAGTTTAGATGCCTTTTGGGATGGAAGGATCTGTGCATTTTGGTTCCCACCGTTTCCAGATCTTAAATTCAGCTCTCCACATTTCTGCAGTAATTTGTGTTAGTTAGTTAGTTTGTTTAAAGCCTCCTGAAAATTCTTCAGCATTTGAGTGTGAATTTCCCCTAATAAATGTATGTTCGTATGCAGTCTTGACTAACGCACACTTCCCCCCCCTGCAAGCCGTGTCTCCTAACGTAATGCATTTTTGTAAACATTCCTTGGTTGGAGGAACAGCACTGCAAAATTCCAAGGGATGGATGTTTCGGTTCTCATATTGTTTCAGAAGGGGGGAATTTGATAAAGTTGGCTTTAAATGCAAACTGAACTGAATTTCTCCCCCATCCCTAGACGGCTTTTAAACAAAAAAATACTTGGAAGAGGGTAAAGTCCATTAATCACCCTGGTAGCATGCAACGCCAAGCCACACCATGGCTTAACACAAACTCGCAAGCGTGCAGGTTCCCAGAGAGGAGATCACAGACGCTTTGCTCTTTCCTTGGGCCCCCAGCTGCCATGCTACAAACTATAGTTTGGCTTAGCGCATAATCTGAACCCAGACTCAGAGTTTAGCATTCCCCAAACAAATCACAAGCTTTCATCGAGGTTTGCTCTCTTTACGTCCTCAAGCGAATTGGCCACATTGCTCCTGAGCAGAACTTGCTCCTAGAACATGGGAAGCTGCCTTATACAGAGTCAGAGCATTGGTCCATCTGGTTCAGTATTATCTACACTGACTGGCAGGGGCTCTCCGGGGTTTTAAGAAGGAGTAGCTCTCAGCCCTACCTGGGGACCTTCTGCATGCAAAACAGATGCTCTATCCTTGAGCTGCAGTCCTTTCTAACCGGCACTGTTTACTCTCTCTCTCTCTCTCTCTCTCTCTCTCTCTCTCTCTCTCACCCTATCAGGTTCCATGCATGTCCCTCTGGCATCTTCTGCCTTTTTCTCTACATATAAGGCCCCTTGGATTTATACCACATGCTGCCAGTCCAATTTGAATTTTTCCCTGAATAACCAATCTCTTTTATTTTGAAGCAATCTGCACATTAACCATCCCTTCTCTTCTGCAATAAAGCATGCACACTCTGCGATGGGGCTTTTATCTGGTTACTAATTCCTCCTGGCATAAGTGTAACTTTCCCCGTGGCCCACTGTGACTCTGAGCCAAAGCCCCGACACAGCCATCTCCTGGACACGAGCGCTTCCCCAATACGTGTAAAGGAAGACACACAGCAACAGTGTGTTATGAACAGGGAGCAGATTGCGGGCCAGAAAGACAGAGAAACTGCACTTTGGAACGAGATTCAGACAGAGAGTTAGCTTTGAGCTCTGGAAAGCTAAAAGCGTCTGGGGAGGCCTCTCTGGAGATCAGATGTGGCACAGTGGATTTGCTGTCTGTAGGGGTGTCATGCTCTGTCTATGCCTGTCTCTGGCTCATGGGCCAAATATGGCTCACCAGCCTCCTCAATCTGGTCCTCGAGACTTTTCCCCACCACACCCCCTCAAGAGCCCTGCCTTGCGCCCTCCTCAAGTGCTTTTGTATGGCTGGGATGTGTCCCATGAACTGTGGTTGTGTCTTTTGCCTGCCTGGAGGAGAGATGTGGTGATGGTAGTGTAGATGCAGCACCTGTGTAACTAGAATGTAGGTCAGAGTCACACCGGTCACTTCACATACCACCACTTTTCCCTTTTATCTATTCATTTATTTATTTTATTTTATTTAGTAAATTTTTATACCGCCCCATAGCCGAAGTAAGGGAATGTGGCCGTCAGGCTAATAAAGGTTCCCCAGCCCTGGCCCATTTATTTATTTATTTACTTAAAAGCATTTATAAACCGCTTAATATTTTTTTTAAAAAAATCTCTAAGCGGTGTACAATATAAGACACACCAAATAATTAAAAAACAATAATGCAACTACAGCTGCAATCTAAATGTATCTAAATATTTTAAAAATCCTAAGAACAGATAAAACTGGAATTCAGGGGATTCAGACAGACAAAGCAGAGCATCATCTTGTGGATCCAGGGAAATCCTGGGGAAAAAGATAATTCTTTGTAAGTCTATGCTCATCTGCAAATAATATATATATATGGAAATGAAAAATGGAAATGGACTGCCTTCAAGTCGATCCCAACTTATGGCGACCCTACGAATAGGGTTTTCATGGTAAGCGGTAGTCAGAGGGGGTGTACCATTGCCTTCCTCTGAGGCTGAGAGGCAGTGACTGGCCCAAGGTCACCCAGTGAGCTTCATGGCTGTGTGGGGATTCGAACCCTGGTCTCTAATCACTACACCACACTGGCTCTCTGAGGCTAGATAAGCACAGCTCCTGAATCTTTTCAAATTGGGAACGCATAACAGTATGTTCCGGTTTCTTTAAAAACAATTTTTTTACAGGGAACATGAGATCTGCCGTCTTAGAGGATGCCTATCTTTCGCTTGGAATGAGGCCCTGAAGAAGTTCTGCTGACATACATAAAGAGCGATCACTCTGTGGTTAAAGTGCAAAGCATGACGGGAGCTGTTCCTGCCTTGCGCCACAGCTATGGGCTTACTGTCATCATACTGGAGTCCTCGCCATTGTTATTTGACCTTCCGAAAGAGAACTAATTGCGGCTGACATTTCATGATTGTAATGACAGCTGCGGGCAGAGACTGTATCATAATTGCAGTCTAGAAGCCTGAAAACATTTGCTCGGCTTCGATTTCTAGGTTGGGTTCCATTAGTCCCGGGATTTTCATGTCACAGAGCCATTAAATCATTGTTTTCACTTGACAGTATCATCTTTAGCTAACCCCGCAAGGAGGGCTGTGGGAGAATTACATAGTTTCTTAACATTCACAGCAAGGGAAAGTGGCCCTTTGAAGCAATCACACTCGGAAGCATCATTGCAAGGCCGGGCATCTGCAATCTTCTGCCTCTCACTGATCCCCTGCGTGCCAAAAAAAAGGAATGAGCAAAGGCCCCGCAGTAAGACAGCTGTTTGGAGAAAACCCTCAGAGAAGATGCCACATTGCAACCTTTCTGCTGGGTTGCTACAGAAACCAGAGGCATGGGTACAGGGAACAGAAGGAAACGGAACAGGGAACATTAGTGGGCCGACTCTGCCAGACCTTGATTGGATTCAAATCCTGGCTCAGCCCTGAATGGGTAGCTTTCGGCAAGCCACTAGGTGTCAGCCTAACCAACCTCACAAGGTTGTTGTAAGGGTAAAAATGGGATAAGCCATAGCAGCACCAGAACCTGCTTTATAGGAAACACTGGAAACTGCCTTATACCAAGTCAGACCATTGGGCCATCTAGCTCAGTATTGCTGAGCAGCTCTCCAAGGTTTCAGGTAGGGGACATTCCCTGCCCTACCTGGAGATGTCGAGGATTGAACCTGGTACTCCCTGCATGCAAAGCAGATGCTCAACCACTAAGCTACGACCCTTCCCTTAGTAAGTTAGACCAAGTCAGGCCATTGGTTCACCCAGCTCAGTACTGTCTACCCTGACTGGCAGCCGCTCTTCAGGGTTTCAGACAGAAGCCTTCCCTAACCCTACCTGGAGACTGAACTTGGGAGCCTCTCATGGGCTCTACCATTGGGTTAAACCCATGTACAACACCTTGAGCAACTTGGAAGATAACGAATGCAATAAATGAACTAAAAAAGAGCAGATACTTCCCGGGGAAAGGAAAGGAAAGGGAGCCTCAAGTCCTAACTGAGCCACATGCTCAACGTGCACTTCCAACAACTTTTTTCCTGGGCTTTGCCATCTGTGAAATAGGAGTAAGCAGTCATGAACTTGTACCTTCCAGGGTTATTGCGAGGGCCGATACAAGGCAAGCTGCAAAACACACTGTAAACGTTAACGTAAATTACTCGTGTGGTGGTAGGAAGGAACACAAGTTTACTCCTGCTGCAGAGGAGAGAATTCTGCAGACCTCAGCCCAAGGACAGACAGACAGACAGCAATGCACGCCCGCTGGTGATCGGGCATCATTAGGGTTTCAGGGAGGCCTGAGCCAAGTGAAGTGGCAACGCCAGGCAACCAAGGACTGCAGGTAAGGCAAGAGGCAACGTCAAAGAACCTTAAATATAGAGGGGCACAGCAAGCAGATATATCTGTTCTAGACGGGGTTCCCCCTCCGAAGAATCATGACAAGCTGGTGACAGCGAGACCTCCAACATTCTTAGCAACAGCCATCAAAATAAGGGCCACAACAATGTTCTGAGTTTTAAGTTGTATCATTTTTAAAATTCTAATTTAGTTTGATGAGTTTAGCTGCTTCGTTGAACACAGAAAGCTGCCTGATCCCAAACCAGGCCATTGGTGCATCTAGCTTGGTATGGTCTACACTGACTGGCAGCGGCTTCCCAGCGTTTCAGGAAAGAATCTGTCTCAGCCCTACCTGGAGATGCTGGGGATTGAACCTAGGGCCTTTCTGCGGGCAAAGTAGATGCTCTGCCACTAAGCCAAGTCCTTTCCCCAAAATCGGTTGCCTGTGTATGTTTGTATTTAATACACAAACTGCATATAAAAAAGAACCAGGTATGCAGCTTAGGAATGGTCCAGGATGTCGAGGCTGTAGCCAGGAGTGCCTTTCACCAGATTTGGCAAACCGCTTTGAGATCTTTCAGATAGTGTTGTTGTTGTTATGTGCCTTCAGGTCGATTACGACTTATGGTGACCCTTTGAACCAGTGACCTCCAAGAGCATCTGTCATGAACCACCCTGTTCAAATCGTGTAAGTTCAGGTCTGTGCCTTCCTTTATGAAATCAATCCATCTCTTGTTTGGCCTTCCTCTTTTTCTACTCCCTTCTGTTTTTCCCAGCATTATGGTCTTTTCTAGTGAATCATGTCTTCTCATTATGTGTCCAAAGGATGATAACCTCAGTTTCATCATTTTAGCTTCTAGTGACAGTACTGGTTTAATTTGTTCTAACACCCAATTATTTGTCTTTTTCGCAGTCCATGGTATCCTCAAAGCTCTCCTCCAACACCACATTTCAAATGAGTTGATTTTTCTCTTATCCACCTTTTTCACTGTCCAACTTTCACACCCATACATAGAGATTGGGAATACCATGGTCTGAATGATTCTGACTTTGGTGTTCAGTGATACATCTTTGCATTTGAGGACCTTTTCTAATTCTGTCATAGCTGCCCTCCCCAATCCTAGCATAGAAATATCATCATCATCATTCCAGGCTAGAATAGATCTGGCTACTACTGCATTGCTTAAGTGTCCACAGTATCTTCGTAAGGAAGGAGGTAGGGTGGGGGAAAACCTGAACAAGTTGGCTCCGCCTACTGTGATGCCCCGCCTTCACTTAGGGGCTTATCCGCCACACCAGTTCAGGCTGGACTCTATCTGGGGCTGCTTTTATTTCAGGAAACTTCACCTGGTTGCAAACGCAGCTGCCAGACTTTGGACTGGAGCCAGGCAGACAAACCTCCGCATATTCTGTCACCTACTTTGACTACCAATTTGTTTCTGAGCGATGGCCCTTTTCCTTAGAGACCTAAAATTTTGTACCTTGAAATTGGTCTCCGAATGTGAAAAGTAATATCTGAAACAGACAGAGCCTTGGGATCCCTTACATCTCAACTGGGGCTGGTGTTCTTGTATATCAGCTGCAGTGAATGCAGACCTATGATGAAGCAAGAACAAGAATTTCCTCAGCAACTGGCACGCAGCAGACATGCACCACGTGCTTTGCACCTGAGCTGGTTTTGGGACAGAATTTGGAACATGAAGGAAGAGCATCCCGCAAGATCTCTCTCTTTTGCAAAACTTATTTGATTCAAGTTTGGTTACCCACCAATGCAAGAGATCCAAAGATATATTTGCAGCAGCTGAACATTGTAAGCAGTAGCAATATCATCATCACACCTTTCATCGAAAGGGGCTCAAGGTGGCATACACCATTCTCCCCATTTTATCCTCACAACTGCCCTGTGAGGTAGGTTAAGCTAAGAGACAGTGACTGGCCCAAGGTCACCCTGTGAGCTTCACATGGCTGAGTGGGGATTTGAACCTGGTTCCCAATGTCCCAGACCAACACTCTAACCACTACGCTACACTGTCTGTGTTGTTATCGTGCAAATAGCCCGTGCCTGCCTCTGGTCTGTCTAAAAATGTATTCCTATATTATCTATCTATTTTATTTTGTATAACATATATATCCCACCTTGCCTCCAAGGAGCTCATGGTGACATATATTTTATTTATTTATTTATTTAAAATATTTCTATACCGCCCTTCTACCCTACAACAGGGCACTCAGGGCGGTTACAAAAAAATAGCACACATATATAATAAAATACACTATAAAAACCACAAACATTACAGTAAATTAAAATGCATATGTAAATTAAATGTAAAATGCAAATGTAAATTAAAATGCATAAAATACAATTAAAATACATATGTTTGTATTTTGCATATATAAAATACAGATATATGGTTCTTCTCTCTCCATTTTATCCTCACAACAACCCTATAAGGTAGATCAGGCTAAGAATCTGTTACTGGCTCAAGGTCACCCAGTGAGCTTCATGGCTGAGTGGGGGGATTTGAACCTCGGTCTCTCAAACTCCTAGTCCAGCACTCTAACCATTACACCACACTGCATCTTGTCACCACACTGGCTCAAGCTCATAACATTGTACATGCCATCGCAGACTTAGAATCTTTTGCACTGAGGGCAAGCTGAGCAGATGCACTGAGTGAGAAGAAATCAACTACACCAGAAAAAGCAAGTTACTATTAAAACCAAATCTAAAGGCTGGGTTACTGAACAATAATGCTGGCGACATGGCAAAAGTCAGCCAAAGGTTATTTGGCAGAAAATGTCGGGAAGCCATCGGAAATGGTTGGGAAAACAAACAAACTCAGGCCTGTGTTTCATACCCTTGGATAAGGAGTCTCTAATTTCTCATTTTTCATAGATAACTGTCATCGCTAACTGCTGCGGCTTGCTGCTTGATGACCCTGAAGGACAAAGCCATCCGCTAGAAATAGCTCCTGATGATGGTTTAAAAATGAGCTCATTTTTCCAGCCTGCTTCTGAGCTTCAGCCACAGACAACGGCAGACTTTAATTACACAGAGCAAATTGCAAAGCGTCAGGGTGCTGCGTGCCAGTTGCGCTCAGCTCAAATGTGGCGAGTGGCCGAAACAGCCCTGATCTGGTGGATAGTTCAGTTGTCAACATCTTCAAACTTTCCTTTCCTTGTGCCTTGCAGCCCAAGAGACATAAAAACCAGTATTTGACTATTGGGGAAATATATGGAGTTATAAAAATCCCCACATGACTCTTGAGTGAGGGTTTGGTGATATTGAAGACCAGCCCTTTGGACATCTTTACACGACGCAAACTCTCACCATGGTATCCTGGGAATTGTAGTTTCCCCAAAGAGGACTAGGGGTCGTAGATCATTCTTCTCAGTACCCCAAGTTACAACTCCCAGGTTTATGCATAGGAAGCTATGGCAGGTAATGTTTGCTCCATACTTTCAAGGAATTAGTATGGCACACTTTTGGAACTCCCTGCCTATTGATATTAGGCTGGCACTTTCACTGTACTGTTTTCGGCACCTGCCAAAACCTTTTCTGCTGAAGCAAGCCTACTCAGATGTCTAAATTTGACATTTATTTTAATTTGTCATTTTATAATGTATATTTTTTTTAAAATGCAGATTTTATTTTGAAAACAAATTAGGCTCACTTGTTTTTAATATCCAATTTTATCTGTAGTTTTAATGTATATCTTATGCAAACCACTTAGAGGTTTTGATGATCAAGTGGTATATATAAAATTCCATTAAATAAAGAAAGAAAAGGAGAAAAAGAGAATGCAAGAGAATTTCTGCCAAAGCCTCTATTTGCTGTTCTCACTGGGGAACAGCAGGTTAAAGAGCCCTTTGCCAGAAAGAGCCCTTTGATTTCTTGGGCTTGAGCCAAGATTGCTGATCCCTCAGTCCATGCTCAATTCAAAGCAAAAGATGCGCCGTCACCTGGAGATCTTTAACTACAGGTGTAGAAATAGCACTAGTCAACAGAAACAGCTCCACTTCCTTCGTGGACGGATGCACTTACCCATCTCATTACCCATCTTCTTTATGTATGGCACACAATTACCCAACGGAGTCTTATTACAAGCACAGAACAGGACTAGGGCATCAATGATGCTACAAATTGAAAAGAACAGAAATGTTTTGAGCATGTCCCCAGAGAGAGACGGAGGGGGAGACAGAAAGAGAGGAAAAAGTCACCTTTACTTGGAAGAAGTCAACAAGGCAGCCCCTGGGTATGGCAGATGAATTTGCCATGGCAATTAACTCTCTGAACAGATAAAAAGAGGACTAATATCCCCCTACGCCGGCTTGCTAAGGAATCAAGGCCAGACCTTTTAACACAGAGCTCGGAACACTCAGGTAATCAAAAAGCCTGTCTGGGGAGCAACGGTCCTTGATTTTCAATGAATCAGAGCTGCCTGCTTAACACATGCCCATCTCTGGAGAGGAGAAGTCAGGATTCTAAAAGCACAGTGGGTTATTTCACAGTTGTTAAACGAATGGTGAAAGGGCTCAGCTGGGCCATTTGAGGACAACCTTTGACAGAGAGGGAGGCGGAAAGTGACTGCACCAGGGAGCTCTTCCAACAGAAGGCTGGAGGCAAGGGGCGCCAAAAATTGAGCCAAAGTGGCAGGGGAGATGTTAGGGCTAGACCAGCACATGGGGGGGGGGGCGCCAATCCCAAATTCACACCTGAGAGTCTGAACCCAAGAATGAAGGCTCCCTAACAGCCAAAGACAGCTGAATTCCATTAACCAGCCAGCGGCCAAGGCTCCTAGCATCGATATGTACATGAATGCCTTATGTGAAGCAGCAACTATCAGTTCCTTCAGATGACTTGAAAAGACTGAGTACACACCATATATTTTAAGCACATTTAAAGCGCATAAGTTCCCCCAAAGAATCCTGGGAGCGGTAGTTTACAATTCCCAGCACCCTTAACAAACTACAGTTCCCAAAATGCTTGGAGGGGGTACTTCAAATGTGCTCCTATTTTTACCTGAATCGCCCGAATCCCTTTGTTATTTGTTTTTATACATATGCTTCTATATACTACTGTTTTACTGTTTATGCTGTGTTTCTGTCTTAATGATATAGTGTACTGGCTTCATGCTATACACTGCATAGAGATTTTTTTAAATATGAAGCTGTTTATAATGCTTGCAAATCCAAGGACTGAGTACAGAGTCTCAAATAGCTCACCATGAGATTCTTCTCTAAACCCCCAGCAACTTCGACTTCCGGGAAGGGTGACTTAGCCTGTGCCTGCTTTTGAGACGGGCTCCTGCCTCAAAAGAAGCTTATTCAGATATATCAGTCAGATTTTTTTTTTTTTGACTGATTAAACTTCTCCCGGGTAGGGAGAAACGAAGAGATTAACCTCAAAGCCTATTTTTGTTGGGACGACCAGATCTCATTAATTTATGGGACGAGGTCCAGCCGACGAAGGTGGGACGGATTTTCAACAACAAGCTCTATCTGATAAAGCGAACGTTCATCTTATCTTCTAAGAGAGAACGCACTAACAGGCAAGCACCCTTCTTTCTATATTTTTCTTTTACTTGACTTAAATTGTTGCTGTTTAAAAGAGATTTGCCAGATTGATCGGTTTTTGACATCTCACTGGGGAGCCATAACTTCTCTCTGCTACTCACTAATTAATAGCTTATCTCTGTTTTTGTTGCAAAAAGCTGTCCTGGATTTGCATTCTAAAGATATACACAGAAGAGGGATTTCTATTCCAGATTTTTATTTTGAAGAATATTATATTGTCTGAGACTACTCTCTTTTTGGTCTATTTTATTTTGACGAATCTGTTTCCTGACGACCGCCATTAATTGTTTCGATCCTGGGAACTGCATTTTGTTTACTTAAGCATGGAGAGATAAGGCTGTCTGCTCTGTTTATACTGTGATGTCACCAAGTTTGGAGTATTAACCCAATTGTTGCTGAAATAAGAAGTGGTTTTCCTATATTTTTCTTTTAAAATGGCAATTAAGAAAGTGGCTGAGAATCTGGAAATAACTATGTTTCAGAAAATAATGGATGAGATTGAGATAACGAAACAAAACCTGCGACAGGGCTGTAAGGAGCTGAAAATTGAATTGAGTAAAATGAAGCAGGAGATTAAAGATATAGGGGTCCCTGTGAGAGAGGTGACCCTGGAAGGGGTCCCTGTGAGAGAGGAGACCCCGGAGATTGGAACAAACGTGGAACAGGAAAAAGATTTGGAGTCTATGGACTTTAGAAATAAAATCTATTGTTTGGAGACACAGGAGATTAAAGACATAGGGGTCCTTGTGAGAGAGGAGACCCTGGAGACTGGAACAGGGGTCCCTGTGAGAGAGGAGACCCTGGAGACTGGAACAGGGGTCCCTGTGAGAGAGGAGATCCCGGAGATTGGAACAAACGTGGAACAGGAACAAGATTTGGAGTCTATGGACTTTAGAAATAAAATCTATTGTTTGGAACTCAATGTTATCTCTGAAGAAATTAATGAAGATTCTAGAGATAAAGTTATCAATGGCATGGATAATCTTCTGGACTGGAATGATGTGATGGAGCCCAATATAGAGAAAATCTATGGAATTAACTGCAGCCATGTGACAATGGAAAAACTTTCAAGAGATGACCCAGTGTATTTTGAAAAAAAGAACAGAGATATGATTTTACAGCAGTATTTCAGCAACCTATTCAGAATGGATGGCAAGAAAATATTTGGGATAGAGGTAATTCCCATCAGACTCTTACTATATGACTATGGCTTTGACAGCAAGATTATTATGGAATACTGATAATGGAAGATTGGATACTGAAATTACTGGACTTAACAAGACTACTGAAGATGGAAGATGGAAAATGGAACTAATAGGGATAATAGAACAATGGCTACTGAAATTACTGAACCTAACAGATTCTGATGTGATGGATTAATTGAAATGTTTATTTTGACTATGGTTATGACAATAAGATTATCATAATTAGTAATGAGATGGATTAATCGATATGCTTATCTGGAAAAAAAAATTGATAGATATATTTCTTAAAGAATTGAAACCTCTCTTTGACTTTTTGTGGAAAGAATAAAGTAATGTTTATGAGATTTGATGATTAAGTAAGATAACTACTGGAGGAAAGTGATTTTATAATATGACTTAAGAGACAGGATTGTTATATATTATAGACTTATAACTGATTTGATCTTTGACAAATGGGAAGTCAATATTTTACTCTTTATTTTTTATTTTTGTTTTTTTTTTTTTCTTTTTTTCTTTTTGTTTAACTATTTTTGATTTTGTTTTTTGTCTTTGAATGTTTTATGATTTCGTCTTGTATGTTTTATGAAAATCTGAATAAAAATTATTGAAGAAAAAAAAAAATCTAAACCCCCAGCAACTTCAACAATAACAGCAGGATGGAACTCTGGTTCAGTAAATGGGAAGCACATGCATGCAATTCCCCTTGCCTCCTGAAATATTTCTACTGCTGCAATGGGCTACACCAGCCTTCCCCAAACTGGTGCCCTCCAGATGTTCCCACTAGCCCAGCCAGCCCAACTGGGTTACACACCACAAGGGATTAATAGAGTACATAACTGTAGTAGCCACTTTTTTGGCAACATAGTACCAGATGCCACACCTAATATTTGTTGTTGTCATTTTATTATTATTATTATTAACCTAATAATCCAACAACATCTGGGGACCCCACTCCCATCATCCTTGGCCGCTGGCTAAACTGGCTGGGGTTGATGGGAGTTGTAGTCCAACAGCATCTGGGGACCCAAAACCCTGCACTAGAAACATCAGATCCTACGAGTCCAGCTTCGAGTCTGAAAAACCAGATGCACAAAAGCACCATTAAGGAAAGACAGACCAGAAGAAGACAGTTTTTGAAGGCCCGCACCACAGGGGCCATGCATAGTTAAGTTGGAAGGGAAGGTTGTTCACAGGGGAATGCGGCCCTTGGGCTGAAAAAGGTTCCCCACTCCTGCCCGAAATGGTTAGATTAACACCAGCATTTCGAACCGGGCACAAAACTGTCCCGGCAAGCTGTGTCATATCCTTTAATAAACATGGCTCACCTGGCTAAATGAGGTCCGCTATCGACTTTTCAAATAACCCAAGAATAAAATCTCTTGAGAGAGCAGCACACTTACCAGGGGCAGCTGCCCAAGACCGTAAAGGGTGAGTTTCCTTGGATCAAGGTAAAGAGGTTCTCCAAAATCCTGATAGGGTTTCCAGCTGGGCGTAAAGTAGCCCTGTTGCGTAAGCTGCTTGATCCTCCGGTGATAGTTCTCCCGGAACACCTGCTCTCTTGTGACGTCCCAGCAGTTGTAGATGGTGTTGCTTCGAGCTTGGACCTTGAGGCCTTTCTGATTGGGGATGGGCAAAGGCCTGATAACCACAAAGTAACGGGGGTCTGACTTTGGATGCATCGGCATCTTGACTCTGTTGCACAGCCACAGTGTTGGCTATGTAAACCCTTCTGTCAATGGAGCCACAGGAACCCTGTTCCAGTTACTAGGCTACCTTTTCCTTGTGCATCTAACGCCACCCGGCAAGATAAATACAGCTTCAAAAAAGAAAGATTGCAGAATTGCTCTTCCCCCCCCCCCCCAGTAGCACACAACTAGGAAATAAAGCCAGGCAAGCAAATCCACACCTAGAACCATCCCTCAGGCTTTCTGTACTCATCAAACAACAAGCGGGATCCCACTAAGAGTCTTGGGCCACTGCAGGGAACTGAGGTATCAACATCTCTTGTGGCCCCAGAGAATGGCAGCTAAGTGACGCTTTCCGAAGGGGCCTTGCTATCGCTGCCTCTTCCTTGTCCAGAGCTCACATCACCTGCAACCATCCACAATTAAAAAGCCAGGAAGGCTCTTTAGAGCCAGTTCAGAAATATCACTGATCTGCAACCGCTTCTCTCCTAATTTCTCTTCAGAAGTTGCTTAAACACAGGCTCTGGTGGGGGCTCACCCCAACATGAACCCAGCCTTTTCCCAGACTCTCTAGTACCTGGGACCACCCCCACTGTCCAGTCTAAAGACCACTAAATCCCAGCCCCAAGTCTTCTCCCCCTCCTTTCTTTTTAAGAGATGCTAGTCCCTAAGATTTCCCTACCGGCCCACCCTTGTTCAAAACTCCTAAACACCAGTCTCTAGCTGTGGTCTATTAACGTTCTAGATGACAAAGTCTAGGCTCAAAAACTTGTACTCACTCCCCTTTTAAAAAATAGAAACAGAGATTCTAGTCCCTAAGACTTCTCTACCAATCGCTGTTTGAGATTCCTAAAACCAGTCACTAGCTGGGATCACCCCACTGAACCCCCCTTATGATAAAGACCCCTGCACACCACTTGAGGCTGCTTTTCAAGCCCCCTACCCCTTTTAGAGACCCTAGCTGGGACCTCCCCTTTTATTTACGGCTGAACTCAGTCCGACGAGGGGCACTCCCTTTAAGAAGGCCACACCCTTAAAGACCCTACCTCACCTCCAGCCCCCACAATTCTCCCCACCCTCCCCAGCCCTTCAGCGCGCTCTCAGCCTGGCTGGCTTTGGAACGCTCACAGCTGGGCGAGAAATGGCGTCTCCTGTTGCCCTTGGCAACCGCTTGAAAGAGGGAGGGCGCCGGCTGGACCGTCGCTCGGCGCTTTTCGTAGCGCCGGCGACTGAAGCTGTTTCCGCCCTTACTCTTTTGCCCTCGCTTGAATGAATGAATGAATGAAGTGCACTGGATCGCATTGTAAATGAATTGAGAATCTCGAAGGCGTTTTTAAAACTTATACTTGGCGGTATATGGACACCCAATCCTAGCTTTTGGATACAAACAGATCAGTTCGACTGACAGATCCACACAATACATTTAAAGCACATGTGCCGTCCCCCCCCCCCCAGAATCCTGGGAACTGTAGCTTGTTAAGGGTGCTGGGAATTGTAGTTCGGTGAGGGAAACCTACACTTCCCAGGATTCTTTGGGGGACGTCATGTGCTTTAAATGTGTGTTGATTGTGCTTTAAATGTATGGTGTGGATCCAGGTGTGGGGAATCTCCATCTCCCCCCCCCCCAGGTTTTGCTGAACTACAACTCCCATCATCCCAGGCCATTGGCCATGATTGCTAGGGCTGATGGGAGTTGTTGTTCAATATCTGGAGGGCCAAAAGTTCCCCATCCCAGATTGTAGTGACCAGCATCACACAGCCTTCCTCATCATGGATACAGAATCTCATGTAACTGAATCAGTTGTGAAGTTAAGGGTTCAGGCAGTCCCTAAGATACTCTGGACCTAAGTTGTTCAGGGTTTTGTAGATATCCTGTTATCTCTAGCCTTCCAGGATTTTCTGCATCTTATTAGGATGAACCGGTTGATGGTTGTTAATAAACTTGAACTGAACGGGGGGGGGGGGGATACGTAAATTCTCCTGATGGAGGCATCCTCTTCCAACCAGGGAGCTTTCCACGTAGCACTGACTCTCTGCCTCTGCCAATACATAAGAGCAGGTCAGGATTGATTGATTTACAGCATTTAATAGATACCTCCCAATAATAAAGGTTCTCTGAGGTTTTTCACTTTTAAGAAAGCAATAAAATATATATAATAAAATACCATTCTAGGGAAGGCACAGCCAGTGCTACCAGAGCTGACAGATATTATGCACGCGGCACAAATTAGACTAATCTTTAATTTACAAGCCTCTTTTCTGCAAGTGAACTTGTGTTCAAATGGGAAACAACGACAGTCATGATTTTTTTTAAAAAAATGCTACCCTCAATGGGTATTTCAGCGACATGTAAAAACAAATTCATTGCAGGGGCGTAATCATAGCAGTTCAGTCATATTTCAACAATGGAAATAGGAAAACAAAATCTAACCCTTGAAAACAAACAAAAATCAAGCTAGAGAGACTCTGCCTCGCTATGAAAATGCCAACATGCCGGCGCTGTGTCGAATCTCTCCTGCTTCGTTTCTGGCAATTCAAGGGGGCGACTCGAAGAGGCCAGGAGAAAAAGAACTTCAGAAATGTTGTGGGGTGGGATGGGTGGGTGTCGCACTTACCTTATTAAGTGTGCAAATGGCCAAAGGGTCCCCTTCCAGATTTTAAAAATCCCACACACACCCGTTCATTCAGAGGAACATTGGAAGCTGCTTATACCAAGTCAGACCGCTGGTCCGTCTAGCTCAGTACTGTCTACACTGACTGGCAGCAGCTCTCCAAGGTTTCAGGCAGGGCTCTCTCCCAGCCCTACCTGGAGATGCCAGAGAATGAAACAGGGACCTTCTGCATACAGTCATGTGCTCTGTCATGAAACTATGATCCCTCCCCGAGCTATGACCCTTCCCATACAGGATTAAAGCTTTAATCCACTTTAATCGCGCACACCTAAATTTCCTGTGTGTTACTGAATCCCTCTTGCAAAATAGTGACAGTTTGGAGCTCACTCTGGTGGGATCGTTAAGATGAAAAGATGATACAGTTTAGTCTCTCACCAGTTATAATGTACTTGGAAAGCTTTCTGTTCATGAAATTGCCTTAGGATGTCGTCGGAACCAATACCATAAGAGAACATATCAAAGGAACCCAGTCACCAGTTTGCTCTTTGACAAACATATTACCAAATGCTCTCCTACAAAAACACTTCCACTTTTTTGTTGTTGATGTGGATGACAACGCCATGCTTGGCTCTTATCACATGAAAGAAGTTGTTGTGTGTAGGGCTGTGGATATAGGGCCCTGGTCCAGACGTGTGTTTTCGAATTGGAAAGCTCAGCTTCTTAGGAAGCTGAATTGCACACTCAGTAAAATGTGCGGCACCTTTTTCTGTGCTTCTGTGAAAGACACACATGTCCTCCACAGTTGGATGTGCTTCCAAATACCAGATGCTGGAAAGAAAAAAACTCCTAACTGTTAGAGGGGTACGACAATGGAACCAATGACCTAGGGAGGTGGTGGGCTCTCCAACACTGGAGGCATTCAAGAGGCAGCTGGACAGCTGCCTGTGGGGTATGCTTTAAGCTGATTTCTGAATTGAACAGGGGGTTGGACTCGATGGCCTTATGGGTCCCTTCCAACGCTACGATTCTATGCTTCTATGAAAGCAGAGGGGAGAGTGCTCTTGCACTCAGATTCTGCTTATGGGCTTCACACAGGGATGGAAGGATCTGCTGAAGTTTCTGAGTCATCTTCAAGGGCAGCCCCAAATAGAACGCATTGCAATAATCCAATGCTACTTATATAACAACCCGGTAAAATAGGAGGAGCTAAGAGTTCTCTGTCAGCTTAAAGACTCGGAAAATTATTTTGGCACTGTGAAGGATTTGTGCTGTTTGGAACTATGTTGGACTGGCTTGTGTTATATGAACATGTAAAGCTGGCCTGTTGGTTTGGAGATTCTGGGTTTCAGTTGTTGGCCGACTCACAACCTTGACCAAGGTGTTGCATTTTAATTAGAAGAGTTTGTTTTAGATAAACTCTGCAGTTGAGTAGGAGACATTGTTTTCTTTGAAAGCTTTTGAAATGCACATGTATTAAAACACAAATCAAAGAGGTCTTCAGGTGATATTACCCTGAGACTCCTTTGATCTGGGAAGATCTCACACAAAGGATGAGGAACCTTGTTGTTGTTGTTATGTGCCTTCAAGTCAATTTCACCTTATGGCGACTCTGATCCCTATGAATCAGTGACCTCCAAGAGCATCTGTCGTGAACCACCCTGTTCAGATCTTGTAAGTTCAGGTCTGTGGCTTCCTTTATGGAATCAATCCACCTCTTCTTTGGCCTTCCTCTTTTTCTACTCCCTTCTGATTTTCCCAGCAGAGGAACCTTGAAAGCAGAGATAAAGGATCATATGGCCAGGGCAGATGACAGTCAACAGACCTGCGAGGGTTGTAAGTTGGTAGAAACTATGTTTAGGGATATTGCGTTTATCTCAGGTTTTCTAGGAAGCTGCCTTATACTGAGTCAGGCCGTTGGTTCATCTAGCTGCAGATCAGTCCAAAGGGCTGAAGCAAAGCAAGAGCAGGCAGAAGCACACAAAAAAGGAAACAGGATTCAGGCAGGGAACAGACCTGCACAGCCTGCTCTGGATGCGACGGCTCTCCCTGCTCCTACCCAGAAGGCACCCTCCTTCTGCTTGGCACCGTGCAAGGCCAGCCCCCTTTGCAAGGTTGTTGTGTTTGTGGCACTGGGGTCTCCATGGTGACTGAGCACCTGATGCCGGAAAAACATGCCAGGGCGTTTGTGAGGGCTTGTTTGCCTGTATGGCTATCGCTGGCTTCGCCAAGGGCAACTGGGCAAAGGTTCCTTAGAAAGATGGATTCCGACTGAGCATCATAGCTTGAGGTTGGCGGCTAACTTTGCATTTTCCTCAACCACCCTCAGCAGATCAGGTTTCCCATGTGGCTCCTGTTGTGGTGCCTCCCTGTCTTGTCCCCTGGGCGCCGGGGCTTGTTTGTTTTTGTTGACTGGCAAGGAGGATTTGTCGCCAGGGTGGATGGCAACACAGGCAGAAGCTGTGGACGCCTCCTGCTCCCTAAGGGCAGAGCGAGGGAGGACCATGCAGGCCTTTCTTGAGAGGGAGTGGTTGCAAGGCTCATTGAAGGCCCCATCCGCACTATACATTTAATGCAGTGTCATACTATTTCAAACAGTCACAGCTTCCCCCAAAGAATCCTGGGAACCGTAGTTTGTTAAAGGTGCTGAGAGTTTTTTAGGAGCCGCCTGCTCCCCTCCGCAGAGCTACAATTCTCAGAGTTCCCTGGGAAGAAGGATTGACTGCTAAGCCACTCCGAGATTCCTCACCCACGGTTTAAAAAAGGAAGGAAGGAGGAGGAAGAAGGAAGGAAGAAAGGAAGGAAGAAAGAAGCCCTCCTGGCATTTGAGATGCTATTGAGATTCCAGTCACGTCTCTGCAGAGTTTGCAATGATTTCTGCAAGATTGCAGTATGTCTATATCAATGTAAATTACACGAGGCTTGATGAAAAAGGAAAACAAATTGAGTTTTGAAATGTAGTTTATCAGGGAGTTAAAGAGAGGTTAATCCTCATGGATTGATCGAATGGCGTATGATAAAAGAAGGAAAGGAGGTAAAGAGGTAGGAAGGGGCGGAGAGAAAGAAAAAATGGTCCTGACTCTTTCTAAGGATAGTTTTCTTATGAAACCTTGGAGAATGTTGATCTTCAGGACATCGCATTAGGCGATGAGAAGGCCTGCCTGTTTCTTTCCCGCTGGAGTGTTTAGGAACTCTTGAGGGCTTCATTACCTTTGGAAACATCTCATGGAAATGGGGTGCTGTATAGCCTCATACTCTGGCTCACGTACACCCTGATCAAGGCCTGAGTTCATTGAAACCCAACAACTCCACTTGCTTCCCGGTTGTTGTTTTAAATCAGGGATGGTGAACTGGTGGCCCTCCAGGAGCTGCTAGGGCACGTACACCCTGCCTGAGAATGTGCATTCAGTGCTTGATGCGCCTTTTGGGGGTGCTGTACACATGACGCCATCCCCATGTCGTCCCTGTCCCACAGTATTTGTCGATCGAAATCACATTCTGCTGGAACAGTTAGAATCCGTTTTGTGGCGAGGATACATGCTGGAGGCATTCAAGAGGCAGCTGGACAGCCACCTGTCGTGGGTGCTTTAAACTGGATTCCTGCATTGAGCAGGGGGTTGGACTCGATGGCCTTACAGGCCCCTTCCAACTGTACGATTCTATGGTTCTATGAAACCGCTAGATACAAAAGCACACTGTGAAAAATGACCCCTGTGCATTTTAAAGGCTACATGCGTGCTCAGCCTTGGACTCCAACTCCCATCAGCCCCAGCCAGCAATGACCAAGGAGAATGGGAGTTGTAATGCAGCAACAGTGTCTGGAGGGCCACTGGTTCCCCACCTTTGTTTCAAATGTAGGGCAGAGGTCAATCTGCACAGCAGAACTGGGCGCAGGGCAAAGTTTGCATTTCCAAATGCTCTGGAACAGAATGTCTCCTGACTGAGCCAATCAGGCTCTTCAGTTTGAATGGGGCAGGGATTGCCAAGAGTGTTGTTTCCTCCTTGTTAATGGGCATTTTTGGGTGAGAAGGGACTGGCGTTGACTCGCTGAAGGATGGCAGAGACGGCAAGGGTAATTGCTCGTTGCAATGCGCATCGTCCTCCCCAGTTCCATCATGTCAAAAGCCCATTCCCCTCCCAGACGGGAGCGAGCTCCCCTTGTTAAAATTCTGAGCGCCGGCATCGCCGTATTAAAGGAGATATTAAGCCATAAAACGTAATATGTTATGACACCATAAAATGCAGCGTAATTGCTACAGAACCATAAAATGTAATGCAGCCGGCTCAGTGGACATTATCTTTTCTGTTCTTATGGCACTGACGACTTGAAAGTGTTATCGAACAGCCTGGGCGAGGGCAAAGAGAGCATCTCAAAAGCCTCTTTTGTTGCCAAAGTCTGTAAGTGGTGGAATGACCTCATATGCCCTCACTCGACTCCTAGAGGATTTGATGCTTTTTCCATGCACCAGACAGTCAAATCAAAGGTTAACAGGAAAGTAGGAAGCTACTGCTGGCTAAGATATATAAATATATATAAAAGTTTGCAGTTGCCTGCCTGCCTGCCTTTTACCTGTAACCTTCCCCCTACACACACACCCTGGTCCCATCTCAAGTCATTGATGATTCACTTTGTTGTCACGGAATCCTCAAGGTCATTCCACCTGCTGTGGGGGAAAGACCAGCCACAGGTGCAGACATGCATGTTGTAGAAACTGCTTAGAGGTTTGTTTGTTTTTAATTGAGTAAGTGGTAAACAAATTTTACACAAATAGAATTTATTTTATACAAAGAAATATATAGGATTTGCATTGATGAAAACACAGAAAAGCTGAGCTGAGTGGAGTAGGGATTTCTAAGGCTGTGTACACATGGCATTTTATTCTGAAATCAATTGAGATGACTTGTTTTTTCTATGCAGTCCACACCCGATCGATATCTGTTGCCTATTTTTAGCCCCTGAAAAGTGTTTCTTGAGAAACTGGTTCCATTCTGAAAATAGAAGCTCACTGCAGATTGATTCTGCATTGTCCTACAGTGTGTCCATTTGAAAACAGATATAGGTGGTCCCTGCAGTGGAAAGTGTACCCATGCCTGCCTAATGACATTGTGGATGTGCATATACCAAGATTGCAATCACCACTTCCTTCTTCATTTACTTGGGGCATGTGCAAGGAGAAAAAGGCATGAATAATTCTAACTAAGGGAAGGGTTTTCAAATGCATAACAAATAACCACACCCACCCCAGTGGATGGCAGGATGTAGAATCTGGGTTAAAAGCAGCATGTTAAGAACGATTCTGGAATGAGAAAAACGACGTCGTTGTGCGACGAAAAGGGCTAGCAAGTACACAGCCTAAATCTGTTGCAAATGGAAGAACAATGGATGACATTGTTGCCTATCAGAGAGAGAGAGCGCTGGTAAGCTTTTACAGGTGGTCTGAATTTCACAGTTCATGGTTTTCCATAATGCTACATTACATCTTTGGAGGCCACGCTGCTGCATCCTGTAATTCTGGTCGCAGTCCAGGACTCAGAAAACCCACAATTGTACAGCTGTGTTCATTAGACATGCTCCAGGAACATATCCCAGTAGGATCCGGTTTTTATCTGAAGATTAAAAGCTCAATAAAGCCTTGATTAAAGAGAGAGAGGCTTTATTCTCAACACACCCTTGGATTGCAGGGTTGCTGCAACTCATATAAATTAGGAATCTTCATAAATACGATTGCCACATTTCCTACGGAAGGCGGCCTGGTGATTTTAAGAGCTGTGGGACAACAGACAGAAGGAAACCAACCAACAAACTTTTGTACCCTCTTCCCTCGCCCAGTGTGGAACTGTAGGGATGACGGGAGGTGCAACCCAACAGCATCTGGAAGGCCACAGCTTCCCCACCCTTGCTGGAGAGGATCAAAGTAGAGTGTCTTGAAAGACCTTTGCTCTCCGCATCGACTCTGGGTCCAAACTCCACGACAACAGATATCCCTAGGATGCCATCCTGGGCTCCTACTGGCAGGAAGGGCAGGATATAAATCTAATAAATAAATGAATAAATAGCCAATCAGCATGAAAGGGGAACCTCTGTGTTAGCTACTTAGAAGAGTCTTCTCAGCAGTTGACTCACCTCCTTTCGCTCTGATGGGCTCCCATCAGCATGAAAGGAAGCATGTTAGAACCCTCTTCTAAGTGGCTAACATACTTCCCTTTCATGCTGATTGGGTCATAGGACACTGGAGACATAGGGACCCTGCTCCCAAAAAGTAAGGGGTCAAAGACCCTCCCTGAGACCCCAGACGACTACACCCCTGGAACCAGACCTCGCGCTATACAGGAATACCCCGCATTAATGTACGCAATGGGTCCAAAGCGAGTACGTAAACCGAAAATGTACTTAAAGTGAAGCACTACCTTTTTTCACTTATCGATGCATATACTGCACTGCAATTGTCATATACGGGCACAACTGATGTAAAGCGAAGTGAGCGTACGTAAACGGGAATGGTACTACTGTAAATACGTCCGTATTCGCGAGTGTCCGTAAAGTGAAGGTCCGTATAGCGGGGTATTCCTGTACAGGATTTTGTTAAGCAGTTTTTCAAAAAAGACTGGTGATTTGTAAGAACCTGAAGAATTATTGGGTGATGTGCCCCCTATGTTCAGTTCAATTTCACTAAAAATTCATACCTCTTGCCAGTGTTTCAGGGTCTTCCAATCTGAATTTGTCTTGTTCCATGATGATTGGTTCATACATAGGGACTTGGCTGGGACCTGGCTCCCAAAAAAGTAATGGGTCTATGACCCCCTGACACCAGATGACTACACCCCTGGACATCCTAGGAAAGGGGTGGGGAACACAGGGACTAAATGGCCTCTCTGTTTAGCTCTCAAAACTCTCCCCAGGCAGCCATAATCTACACTGGCCCTGCTTCACCCCCTCCCAAGTGCTTTTGCCTGACTGGATCATGTCCCTGAACTCTGATAATGCCCCTTGCTTATCTAGATGGAAGATAGAGAGGGATGTGTGACTGTGTGCAGAAACTAGCCTACCATACAGAGGTAAAATTTACATCCATGGCTCCACCCACTTTTGCCTCAAGCCCCGCCCACCACTGGCATGTGGCCCTCAGAAGGTTGCCCAGAGAGGAATGCGGCCCTTGGTTTGAAGAAGGTTCCCTACCCCATTCCTAGACAGTCACTGCTTGTCAAAGTAGACCCGCCTTCCCCAACGTGGTGCTCTGACCCCAGGCTGGTTTGGACTACAACTCCCACCAGCCCTGGCCAGCCACGAATGGAGCTTGCAGGCCATCAGTGGTCCTACGGACCACAGTCTGTAAACCTCCGAGGCAGAGTGGCGCAAAGGTACACATACACACAGCTACAAACTTCCTTTTGGGTTTATTCTTCAGTAAGAGCACAAGTCTTGCTTGGAAAAAATGAGGACGCAGATCCAAACAGCGGTATATTTCACAAGTTGAAGCATTTTCAGACTAATGACATCCTACAACAAACTCCCCCCTCCCAAGACTAGCTAATCCTGCTGTTCACATGAGCTTTATGGGAAAACAGGATTGCTTAAAAAACAACTGAACATTTGACCTATCTATTCCTATTGCCATAAATATCTCATGTACACCAAAATTATATGAACGACAGACATGCTGCTACGTTCCTTATACAGATACACAATGTCGGAGCATGGTTTGTAAGACCTTGACGAAACAGGGTGTTCATTTGCAAGGGAGCGTTTACATAAGGGGGCGTTGATGCCTTGCTGTTGCAACCCCAAGTTTCTATAAGACTGGATTGGCTTGGCCTGTCCTGCTGCCAGATCAGCCCCTGAGGCAATGAGAAGCTATCATGAAAGGCTGATGAGAATCTGGTTGGGAAAGGCGAACCAAGAATTCTGCCTCTCTCAAGGATCAAAATGTTCTCAGTCTTCTTCAGTGGTTCAACATCGATGCTCCAGAAAGACTTGTAAACTTTGATGGGCTACGGCAACCCAGAGGGGACAACTATAGTGCAAAATCAATAGCTGGTTGGTAGGGATGGAAAGATCTGTCAATTTTGCTTCTCTCAATTTCTCATTTTGCCAATTTTAAGTTCAGTTCTCCACCTTTCTGCAGCAATTTGCAGTCTTTTATTTTTGAAAACTCATGAAAATTCTTCAGCATTTTGGTGCAAATATCACCCTAACAAACACATTTGTGTCTGCAGATTTGACCAACGGACACATTTCTGCCAGCATTTTCTCCTAACACAATGTCTTTTTGTATGTTATTCTCACTAATTTATACACATTTCCCCCCTCATATATGCATTTTTGGAAACAATGACCATAGGGTTGGGGGAGAAAGTCAATTCAGTTTGCATGTAAAGCTGAATTTATCAAATCTGCCCTTTCCAAAAGAAAACCGAGACACATTCATCCTTCAAAATCTGCACTTGTCCAAACTTCCCCCCCTTTTTTTTCAGCAGGTGGGATTCAGTTGCATACCAACAAATTCAGGTTGTACAATTAAAAATATTGGGTGCTCTTGCGCGATAAAGCCGCCTTCCAAAACAAAACAGGAAGGAAAGTGATGGCAAATTGCTCTGGGGAGTGTGGGTTAACAATTGCTTGATGCAGTGTTGTATAACCACCCTCAACCAAATCAGAATGGGTATTCAAAAAATGACAGATGTGGTATACCTCATGCAAACAAAGCAGGATGAATGCAGAAACAGAGAGGAGAGGAGTAATATCTGTCCCATACCTCTGTACAATCCTTTTAACTTTACGGATGATTTCCTCCAGGCAAGAGGAATACATCTAAACTTAGCATGTCAGCACTACCAGGGATGCTGGATCCTGAACTCTCTTTGAGCACACAGGCGGGTCAGGAGCTTTCAGGCAGGGTGAGAGACCTCAAAGGATCAACTGTGGCACCAGGAAGAATGTGCAGACAGGGATCAACTGAGCAGAGGTGGCAAGGTGACAAGGCGTTTAACTGCTGAAGAACCCACTTCTATGCACAGTAGTAAAGGCTTCAGGACTTAGATAAGTTCCTTTGACACAGGAAGCAGTCTTATACTGAGTCAACTAGCTCAGTATTGCCTACACTGACTGGCAGCAGCTTTACAGGATTTCAGGCAGGATTCTCTCCTGGCCCTAGCTGGAGATGCCAGGGGTTGAACCAGGGGCCTTCTGCATGCAAAGCAGAGGCTCTACCACTGAGCTACAACCCTTCCCCAACAAAGGCTTGATGGCAAACAAGCCCTCATACACACCGGGCAGGACCAATGACTGCCATAGGCCCAGCCCCCTTGAACCAGAAGATGGAAGGGATTTAAAGGAGCAATACTTAGGCATGCAATTGCAGACCAGAGCTCAGTGACAGTTGGTGGCTCCATGCCGCTGGGGCAGTAGAATCAGCTCTGGGTTTTGTTCCAAACTTTCAAGGAGCTGTCCAAGGTGCCAAATCTATTTTAGGAATAGGTTTCAGGACCTCGGACAGTTCCTTGAAAGTTCAGCCTAAAACCCAAAGTGGATTCCACATCCCCACTGACACGGAGCCACCAGCTGCCATGGCCAGAGCATGGTTGAGCTTGTTGTGTCCTCAGCTGGAGACCTGCAGAGCATCCGGACAGCCTTGGAACATTGTCTGTCTGATGGGGCAGGGAGTCAGGGCAGGCCCAACATCACCATGAAGCACCTTGGACAGCTACCATGGCCCCAGCACCCTAGCAGGGCCCGTCTCCGGGAGCCCCTCTCACTGGTGCTCTAAACAGAGTGCTTGCGTGCTGGGTCTGCGGGAGCCACCATTTCAACTTCCCACAGTCATCGCTCCTGGGCATTGTGGGCATCGTAAAAAGCAACTTCCTCGGTGGACTGCTGCTGCCGCCACCTGATAATGCCACCAGATCAGCCAGGGGGTTCGCTAACAGCAGAGGAGCCCCTACTAGGGCCCACTTTTCCAAGTCCCCCTTTAAACCTGGAGTTCACCCTTCTTCCAGGATCCTCTAAAAAAAGAACTGAACCACAGTCATTCATTCATTCATTCATTGGCGATCACTCATGACCGAGTAAGATTGTCTTCCAAGATAAGGTCTTTAACAGTGGGTCCGTAAGTGACTGTGGAGGCCAATTTTGGATTCACAGAGCCTCCCACAGAACCACAGTATTCAGAAGCTGACAACTTCTCTTCCTCCTCCTCTGAGAAGTCTCCCAGAGGTTCCTTCTCAGAATCTTTCTCAGATAGTGTCAGGACTTCTCGGATGAGTACCTTGCGTGTGTGTGTGTGTGAACCTCAGACCAGAGGGCCACTTGTGGCCCTCTGAGCCTCTCTATGCGGCCCTTGGGACTCTCCCCAGGCCACCCCACTCACTGGCCTTGCTTTGCATCCTGCTTGAGTGTTTTTGCCTGGCTGAAATAACGGCCTTGACCTCTGATCATGTCTTCTGCCAGGCTAGACGGAAGACAGAGAGGGACGTGTACATGTGCATAGAAACTAGCCTCTTTGTACAAAGGTAAACGTTTACATTTGTGGCTCCACTCACTTCTTACCCTCTAGCCCTGCCAACCACTTGCATGTGGCCCCCGGAAGCTTGCCCAGAGGGAATGCGGCCCTCTGGCTGAGAAAAAGATTCTCCGACTTTGTTCGAAGGCAAAGTCTGGTGGGGAATGGGGGACTAGGTCATGACAATAAGTGAGCTAATGTGAGATGTTATTTTTTAAAAAAAAATGGCTAGTGATATGAAAGCCTTAAAGATCAGGCTATACACCCATCATCTGCCCGTGCCACACTGATGCAACTGGAATATTGGGAAAGCAGCAGAATGTGGTGAGGCTTTTTATAAGAAAAGATGTACAACATCAAATAGGCTTTGGGTGAATGCAATTGCATGGACAGAGAGAGAGAGAGAGAGAGAGAGAGAGAGAGAGAAACAGAGGGATGAAGTGGGGGGAACGGCCAGCTGGGCATCTTTCAGGCACAGGTGGCTTCTTGGTTATCCACAGGTATGTCGTTACCATAGATACTGTCTCCGTACTGGAAGTAAGGAGGAATCTGAGGAGCCTCAATGATCAGCAGCCCCTCCGGTGACAAGGATGCAAAAACTGTTATGGGATCCACCTCTCCAGGAAGCCTAGGGGGAGAAAATGAAATGGCATGTTATTTTTCAGTTCATATAACGCTTGCCCTTCCTTCCCCTCCCAAGCATCTCTTCTGAAGTAGATGGACCAAGGATCGTCATAGGAATCTGTCAATTTTGCTTTCTCTCCATTTCCCATCTTTCCAGTCTTAAGTTCAGGTCTCTGCATTTCCACATCCGTTTGCATTAAAAACAAAACCAAACAGTCCTCATGTAAATTCACCAGCATTTTAGTCTGAATTTCTCACAATGCACATATTTTTGCAAAGCAATTTCCACTAGGGTAACACATTTTTGTAAAACTTTCGCTCATATATTGGTTTTTGTGCAGTCATTCTTTGGGGGAAGCCATGCCTGTTTAAAGTTGCATGAGACTGCTTTAAATGTAGAGTGCAGATGAGGCCTCAGGGAGGGGGGTGAAATGTAGAAGGAAGAGGGTTTAGGAGAGATATTATGCATGCATATTTTTTTTTAAAAAGCGCTGTATTGTAATACAGGCTTTCTATTAAATCTGTGCAAATTCTTTGGCAAGCAGGTTTGGCAGGTTGCCTTCTCTTGAGCTTAGTACAAACTCATCAAAGTAGATGTTGGCATTGCAAGCAGGAAAGACTCACGTCCAAATAAGGAGCTCTTGTGTGACTCGAGAGAGGCAGGCCGAAAGCAGCCTAGTTCTCCGTGAGATGGTAAACCTGCGCCTAGCCTGGAAAAAGCCGCCTCTGTCCTTTGCGACCCGCAATCTCCCAATTTATTTATTTATTTTAAGCAGCAGAGAAAGTTCTGGAGTGTGACTCATTGCTTGCAAGTAAACAATGAGGGCCTGAGGTCATGATGATGCACAGATTCTGGAACACATGTTTCAACCCAGGCCAATGAGTCACTTGGTAGGGTAACTCCACAGTCAGCCACCTGCTTTCTCAAAATTCACGCATGGCAAAGTGCCCCCAATTTGGGGGCAAACTGCTGGCCTTTCTTGCGGATCCTCAGCGTAAAGGCCTGGGTGAACAACACACTCTGACAATGGGAGTCCTCTGCATTTACGATGACAACAAAGGACTGCAAAGAAACAGACGCAGAAAGCAGGGAGCTGACCACTTTCTCTGTTTTTCTTTGGGCATAGCTGCACTGCAGACAGATTCATTCAGGGATGGGAAACCTGTGACCCTCCAGACGTCATTGGTCTCCAATTCGCATCAGCCATGGCCAGCATAGCCAGTGGTCAGGGATGATGGGGGCTGGAGTCCAGCGATGGGATTTGCTCCCGCTAGAGGCAGGGAGAGCTTTACAAAGGATTAGACAAATTAATGTTTCTGCTAGCCACAAGAGCTATATTCTGCCTTTGGAAACTGCAGGAGGGGAGAGCGCTGTTGCACTCAGGTCCTGTATAAGGCCTTCCGACTGGGGCATCTGGCTGGCCACTGGGAGAACAGGAGGCTGGACTAGATGGGCCCTTGGCCTGACCCAGCAGGGCTCTTTGTATGTTTTTATGAATCCAACATCATCTAGAGGGTCACAAATGCCCCCTCTTTCTCAGTGGGTCTTTGGGAAACTGGCTGACCTCACTGCTCTGCCATGCAAAACCCGCTGGATCAGGCCAAACGACCACTGAGTTCAGCATGTGTTTCCCACAGTGGGAAGCCCGCAAGCAGGACCTGAGTGCAATAGGGCTATAGCTCAGTGGGCAGGGCATCTGCCTTGCATGCAGAAGGTCCCAGGTTCAATCCCCAATGGCATCCCCGGGTAGGGCCGGGAGAAACTACTGGAGAGCTGCTGCCAGTCAGTGCTGACCATACTGAGCTAGATAGACCAATGGTCTGACTCAGTGTAAGGCAGGTTTCTATGGTCTTAGAGGGGAAGAACTATATTGAGCTCTCCCGGGAAAAAGTTGGCTGTAAATATAGTAAACAAACCAAGAAACAAACAACATGCAAAGACATCTTTAGAGGAAAAACACCATTGTTTAAATGACACAAGTATTGTTCACTTGGTGCTTTAAGGACAGATCAAGCACTATGTTTCACACACTACAGCAAGTGTGAGGAACCTTTGTTGCTGAACTACAACTCCCAGGATCCCAGGCCATTGGCCACGCTTACAGAGGCTGCTGGGAGCTGTAGTCCAGCCACATCCAGAGGGCCAAAGCTTCCTCATCCTCGCATTGCAGTATGGGATTCTGGCCAAACAGAGCCTCGTGCCATGTGTCGGAATTACCAAGGAGTCCCATAAATGTGAAGAACATCCCCGTTCCGGTGCTCGCCTGGGGCTCCTTAAAAAGTTCATTGACTCAGAGCCATCTGCACAAGAGAGCAATGACAGTGACCACTGTCAGCGGGAGGAAAAGGTTAATATTGTTTCAGCCTTGCTGGCATTTGGGGCCCCCATATCATCTGTACATCTAATGGTTTCAGGAGCGCACTGGGCAGAGGTCAGAGAGTGAATGAATGGGTGGGGCTTACTTTCTGTGTATTTGCTTTTCTGTTGTGCTGCTTCTGTAATTAAACTTGGTATCTGGGTCATACGCTTAAAAGAATGCAGGTTCAGTGCAGGGATCCCATAGCCTTGGAATCCAGAGCTGCTTGGGCTCCCATGTGGATGATGCTTTAAGCCCCTACCAGCTGCTTCTGATCAGATTAGTTTTCAGAGAAGCCAATCTGAAGGCAACACTTCCCCTACCTTTTTTCTATAAAAACCAGTTTCTGAGTCTAGTGCAGCCTTCTCCCATTGGGGGGGGGGAGGGGATGCACCGTTTAAATTTACCCAAAAATGTAATCCTCCATCCCATAGATTGATGAAATCTGTGAGTCCAGTGAGGAGGGTGGTAAGTGACGGCACAGCCAGGTCATTCTCATTTAGGGCCCTTCTGAGCTGCCCAGGCCTGTGCCCAATCTGGCCGCCTGCAGGCACTGAGCCTGTGCAGAGATATAAAGCACACTGAGACATCTGCAGAAGGTCCCTAGAAAACAAAGCTGTGAAATGTGTTAATACTTACTGGATTTTCTTGGTGAAGTTTTTGGAGACGATCCCTCCTTCCATTTGCTGCTCTTCATGTTTGCCTGCCAGAAACAGAGGTTGTTGGGGTTTTTTTTCGGTGAGTAAGCCTTTGGTAAGTCCACAGAGAAACAAATTTCCAACAAGCCCCTCTCCTCAGAACCCATTCTGTCTGTATTTTGTTAACTCGACTGGTTATTAGAAAGTCATCCTTTTCTACATCTATCTTGTGAGGGGTTTAGAACAACAGTTCTAATACTTCACCCCACCCTTGCAGACCACAAATTGTTGGGGATCCCAGTGGACCACTCAATAACCTTCTATTCCTGTAACACCACCATCACTCTCAAAACCAAGCATGGAATTATGAAAATCACAGGCCCTAGGACAGATCACTGAGAAGGACCCCTTCACTGGGAAATGCTAAGGGAAACTTAAGTTGACTTCATCAGCACAGTAGTATGAAAACATCTATCAACTTCCTAAGGTAGTTTTGCCAGGAAGGAATCTACCTGGAATTGTCCATTAGTGGCCAGAGGGCTAGGTGTGGGCTGAGTTATCCTGCATTACATTCACTGCTCAGGAATGAAGCCTCTGGGATGCCCTTGGGCTCGTCATCGGCCTAGTCCTTATTGAGGCAATCAGCTTGTGTTGTTTAGTGTGGATATGGCTCAAGTGCTTCATCCCCCCCCCAAATCCCCTCCACATAGAAAGCTAGCCTGGGGTCCCTGGGCTGCTTCCTGCCGTGCTAGTTTTCTATGAGCAGGGAATCTCCCTGCCCCCCTCCATCCCATGAAGGAGAGTTCCAAAATGTGATCTGAAGCAAAGCAGCCTAGAGTTCAGTGAGAAATAGGGCTGCAATCCTAACCATGTCTACTGAGAAGTCCTATTGAATCCAATAGAGCTTACTCTCAGGTAAGCAAGATTCGTGTTACAGCTGAGGCGCCCATTATCTCTCAGGCTTTCTTACTTCATGGGGTTGTTGCAACTATTACTGTTAAAAATAAGCTTGTTTTAACTTGTTTTTTTCCCTTGAAACCTAGGGAATATTCTGTTTATTATGTATATTATGGTTTTCTTTCTTGTATTTCTTGTACTTAATTTTATACACAATGTTTGTATTACGTTGATACTAAAGAGGGTGTTTTGTTCAGTTAATTGTATTTTATTGGTTTTTTCTAGCTGATGTTTTGACTTGTTGAATACCGCTTAGAGTTTTATTTCAATGTAAGCGTTATATAAATGGCCTAAATAAAATAAATAACAAATTACCAAAAGAAACGTAGCTCAGGGGTAGAGCACTCTCCACGAATTTGTCTAGTCCTCTGTTAAAGCCATCCAAGCTGGTGGCCAACACTGCCCTCTGCGGAAACGAATCTGACAGATTAACTTGGCACCGTGCGAAGACGCCCTTTCTTTTCTCTGCCCTGAATCTTCCAGTGGATGTCCCCGAGTTGCAGCGTTACAAGAGAGAGAGAGAGAAACTCTTCTCTATCCTCTTTCTCCATGCCAGGCATAATTTTATACACTTCCAGGCCCGTCCCTGAGGCTCTGAGTCCCCAAGAACAGCTGCTGTCTGAGACACCATAATAAAACGACCCAGCAGATCCGCATGGAATGGAATGCTCTGGCAAGAACCAGCCCACAGCCTGTCTCATGGGCAGGCTCTGCTTTCCTTCCTTCGTGATGCCCCAGCAAATACAGCTCTGGAGAAACAGTTGTGGCTGGTCGTCTTTTCACAAGCTGCTCTCAAGATTACTCACCCTAAGAGGTTTTGGTCCCAGGACATGGGCTACATCCACACCATACATTTAAAGCACATGACTTCCCCCACAGAATCCTGGGAACGGCAGTTTGTTAAGGGTGCTGGGAATGGTAGCTCCGTGGGAGGTAAACTACAATTCCCAGGATTCTGTGTGGGAAGCCATGGGTTGCAGTCACCTAACTTTTGCTCAGAAGAGATCCATCATAATGAATAGACATGACTAACTGAGATCCATTAATTTCCATGTGCTTTAAACGCGTTTTAAATGTAGGGACTATGGATGTGATCTTAAGCTGCCACTCATCATATGCTCAGAGGCACATGTTACCAAATTCTTCCAAGCTACACAGGAAAAAGACCAACCCAATTTGTGTTTGCATTTTGACAAATTTGTAGGTCAGTACAATATCTCAGGTCTCCTGCTCCCCTGGTGCATTCACTATAGCTGCCCAATTTCCCTGCTTTTTAAAGTTTTAATAGAAACATCTGTTGGCTATAGGTACATTCTTAAACCGCAAGGGTTTTTTTGTCTATTAGTGAATTAAGTTAAGACTGATGGATTATTTTGATTATTCACATGAGCTGACAATGCTTCCTTCTTTTCCCTTAGGTTTGCAAAGGAAAAAAGAAAATAAATAATAAATCTAGGCCTCTTCACAGCTCTGGGATGCTATAGGCAGAGTGCCTCTCAGCACATTCTCTGTGGATTTCAGGCACCACACAGTTAAAAAATGACCTGACATAATTAAGGTTATTGGGGGCCTTGAAGCTTCCAGAGCCTGGATATTGATTCTAGTCAGGTTGGATCCCTGTCTAGCTCTCTGATTAGCCATTAACCACCTGTTGATCTGCAGCACTATGACACTAGGATTGCCCGGTCATCAATATCCTGATTAAGAGCGCTTCCAGAGTGTTGCTATTTTCAGGTGGGATTCAATCACATACCGGCTAATTCAAATTGCACAATTAAAAGACTTTGACAGTCTTGCCCAACAAACCCACTTCCCCAGAAGATCAGAAAGAAAGTGATGGAAAAACGTTTTGGAACATGTGGCATAATAATTAGGACTGGTTCAGGCATGCATGTTGATGATTGAACCATCAAATGAGCCTGGGCGATCTCAGATAAAACAACATCAAAACCCTGCCTTGGAAATCTAAACACAAGGTGCTTCAAAAGCAAGCAGCTCACACACGAGACAACCAGCCAGAAATCCAGTGGTGCGCTTGCTTTTGTTTTTGTTCCTGTGTTCAGCTCTCATTCCATTTTATTTGTCTTTTTGCTGAATATATATTGTAGTGCTTTAACCTATGCAATGAGCTGACTTGAAAGTCTTTGGAACAGAAGCGAGGATAAAAATATTTAATATTGAATTGGCCCTATTAGAAGTGCATTTCCACATCAGTTGCAATTATTATTTTTACTGTCCTCATGAGCATTTTAGTGCGAATTCCTCCTAATGTACAACTTTTGGTACACAGTTTTGCTTAATACGCGCATGGTTTGCAAAGTGATTTCCCCTACAATAATGCATTTGTGTACATTACGATTGCTGATATATGCCTTTATATACACAGTTTAGTACATGCGTTGTTGTACCCTATCCTTAGCTGGAGAACTGGAGAAGTGCGACTTTCGAAGGGTGGCTGTGTTTTGGTTTGTGATAAATAATGTGGGGATCCCAGAAAGACCCCTTAAATCACATCCATTTTTTTTCTTTTTTGGTTGAGCCAATAAAAAATGAAACTATAGTTGATTAATGCCACCCCCCCAATCTTTAAACTGATCAGTTGACTGAATTTAAATGAATGTGGATATTATCAAATCAGCCAAGATAGGTATCTGTGGGGGATGGGGAAACCAGTCCAAGGCTACAATCCAGTACACACTTATCTGGGAGTAAGTCCCATTGAACCCAATGGAGCTTACTTCTGAGTAGACATGTACTGGATTGCAGCCTAAGACTGCAATCCCACACACACTTATATGGGAATAAATTCCATTGACGCTAGTGAGTCTTACTTCTGTGTAATCACGCACAGGATTGTGCTGCAAGATTACATGATAATTTAATCATCAAAACTACACCATGTGTTCTTAGAAAGAAAGGCCATCTTCTAAACATTTTCTTTTTCATTCTTTATTATGGCAAGAAACCATCTCTTGAAAGACGCAACTGCGTCCATAACTCAGTCCTACAAATTACTATTTGCCTTCCCAATCAACTGACGCAGGGGGCTAGGTAACATGGTGCCCCTCAGATGTTGTTGGATTCCAACTCCCATCAGCCCCAGCCAGCATGGCCAATCGTCAAGGACAATGGGATCTGAAATCCAACAACATCTGGAGGGCACCAAGTTGGCCACCACTGAACTAGAGTGTGTCCTAATTAATCTACCAATCAAACCAGCTACAACTTGCTGCCCTACTTTTTTTGTTTTTGCAATCTCGTTTTATGCGTGCCCAAGACACTTGCTACGATGCTTGCCCTACCCATCCCCAAATCCAAAATGGCACCCCCCATCGCTCACCTGACACTTCCACATAACCGTCCTTGGTTTTCACCGTCAATTCCTCGGGTTTAAAGCTTTGCACATTGACACACACCTTCCATGGCTCCCCGGTAAAGGATGGAGGGCTGCCCCCAAAGCAAGGGCCTTCTGTGTAACCCCCAAATCTGGAGCCGTATCCTGGTGGGGAAAAGCCAGGCGTTCGGAGCATCCCTTCCCTCAGCGAGCCTGGCCACGCACCGCCCAGTCGTGAGCGGGCCCAGTCTGGCCAGTCGGCAGTTAGGTCTCCGGAAAAGGGGGACAAGCCAAAGTCATCGTCCAGAAGCCGGGAGGACAAGCTGGGTTCCCTGAACGAGTCTCGAAGGGTTCGATGCCGGCCGGGATAATGGCACGAAAAAGGTATTTGACCGTCAGCCATGATCTTCTTCACGTCGGAGCCAACAGGTTTGGGGGGAAAAAAAGCTAAGAAAGAGAAAAATCCAACAGAGACACCTGATTGAATTCTGACCAGGACAGAAAAATGCCACTCAACGTGATGTTCAGGGGAGAGATTTGTCCCCTTAATGTAAACCAAACCACAGGCAAAATTGGGTGGAGAATTCAATTGTCAGCTTCGAGAGCCTGTCTTGAGACCGGCACCTGGTTTCTTCCCCCCACCAGTAAAGCCAGAAAAATAATGTTGTTTGTTCGCCTCTCCCAATCTGAAACAAGAAAGCTTCAGCGCTGACTTTCAAATGAGGAGAGAAAAAATGAAATGGAGAGAATTCAATCAGAGCAGGCAGATGAGCTCCTGTGTGCTTGAATTCCAGAGAGAAGGAGGCTGAAGGATTAAAATTAATGCACCTGGTTGCGGCACTCCCCTGAGCAAAACTCCCTCTCCTGTTCCCAAACAGGAGCTTAAATAAACCTCTCTTCGTCAGAGCCGAGAAACTTCTCTAAAGTTCCAGGCAGCTGCTTGCCCTCTATTTATATGCACAGCAAGCACTGGGGCTGCTGCAATCTGTGCCCTGCAAGCTGTATTTTTGGAGAGGGTGAAAGAGCCCTAGAGAATCTGGGCTGAAACAGCTGACCTCATCTCAGTGGGGCAGATCCAAGTTTAGGCACCCTCTGTCTCCCTGGCTGGCCCCACCCTCTCCTTGCTCTGGCAAGGAGGCTATTATTAGTTTAGGGTGTCAGGCCTGTCTCTTTGAAAATGTCTCTTAATATCTCCTCTTGAGGGATCCTCTGCCCCCAACAAAGGACCTTTGTTATGGCACCTTGAAGAAGCCAGGAAGTGGGATGGGCGGGTCTGTCAATGTTGTGTCTCTTTGTTCCCTATTTTTCCAGTCTTAAACTCAGCTCTCTACATTTCTGCAGTAATTCGGGGTTGGTTTGTTTTTAAAGCCTCATGAAAATTGTCCAGCGTTTTGGTGTGAATTTCTCTTTAAAAATACATTTTGGTAGGCAGTTTTGGAGAACGTAAACATTTTTGCAAGTCATTTCTTGGCAGGCAATGCAGTTTTGCATGTCATTTTCACTCATATATTTATTTTTATGCAACCTTTCCCCTAACATACACATGTCTGTAAACACTGTTTTGTTGATGAACTGCATCGCAAAATTCAGATAAGTGCACGTTTCAAAGGATGGCTTGGATTTTGGCTCTCGTACCATTTTGGAAAGCGTGAATATCATATATCAGGCTTGAAAGGCACAGTGAATCGAAATTCTCACCTGTCCATACCATGAACATAAGAAGGGCTGTAGCTCTGTGGCAGAGGATCTGCCTTGCATGCAGAAGGTCCCAGCTACAGTCCTCTGCATCCCCAGGTAAGGGGAGTAGAGACCCCTGCCTGAAATCCTGGAGAGGATTTGGTGTTGGAAGGCTTGTTGGAAGAGGAAGGTCTTCAGTAGGCGCCGAAAAGATGGCACCTGTCTAATATTTAAGGGGAGGGGATTCCAAAGGGTCAGTGCAACTACACTAAAGGTCTGTTCCTTATGTTGTGCGGAATAGACCTCCTGATAAGATGGTATCTGCAGGAGGCCCTCATCTGCACAGCATAGTGAGTGACTGGGTGTATAAGGGGTAAGATAGTCTTCCAAGTATTCTGGTCCCAAGCTGTATAGGGCTTTGTGCACCAAAGCTAGAACCTTGGCCTGGAAAGTGATGGGCAGCCAGTGCAATTCTTTCAGCAGTGGGGTGACATGCTGGCGATACCCTGCCCCAGTGAGCAGTCTCGCTGCCACATTTTGCACCAGCTGCAGCTTCCGGACCAACCTCAAGGGCAGCCCCATATAGAGCGCATTACAGTAATCCAGCCTGGAGGTTACCAGATAGATTTATGAGCCCGGACAATGGCAGCGAGCCAGCAGGGGTTATGCATGGCCATTTCTCAACAGCAGCAGTCTTGCCTGAGGAGCTAAGGACTTGGAATTTCTTCAGCAATATCTTTTAAAAGCCCATGACAACTTTAACTTGCTGTAGCCCAGCACTAGTGCCTGGTGGAGTGGGAAAGAGTTCATAGCGCTTGCCTGAGGTATAGAAATATCTGTTTATGACCCTTGGTGTCAAAATCTTTTTTTCCTGAAGCACTGTGGGTAGTGGACTTTTAAGAGAAAAGCTGGCAGCCCTCCTGCATTCTCTTACGATCGGATGAAGTTGCCTTATATTGAGTCAGACCATCAGGCCATCTCGCCTGATGGCTCTGACTGGCAGCAGCAACCTGGACTCTCAGCAGGAGTCATTCATATCACCTGCTACCAGAGACCTCTTCTTAACTGGAAATGTGGAGGACTGAAAGGTTTGATTTCCTGCATGCACAGGATGAGATGCGGGCAGGAGCAACAAAGGCCTTTGATATTATTACAGATAAGAGTGAGGGACACTCACAGACCAAAATCTTGCATGGGGGATAAGAAATACCTAACGCTGGGAGGCTCTGGAAGACATCCCTCCCAGAAGATAAAAGGAGAAGTTGAAATGCCGTTCCTGACTCAACGGAGCTTAACAAGATTTCAGTCATCGGACCACCCCTGGAGGTTCTAGCCACGCCTGCCCTTAGCAGTCTGGAATTCACTCTTCCTAACGTCACACTGCACATGAGATAATTGTTGTTTGCAGTAAGGAATGGGGCACTCCCAATCCCAGCTGAGGCCTGAGGAAGATGCAGCATCAAGTTCCTGTGTGAACTCAGCCACCTCGCTTGCCGCAAAACTGGCCTCTCACACAGGCGCGGCTGAGAATGTGGGGTGTAGGGCCTAGGTTTGCTTGTTTATTAATTAAATGAATCTCCCGCCCTTCCTCCCAGAGAGGCAAACAAGCGCTAAACCACTTGAAAAAGTCTTTGGAACATCCTAAAAACAAAACAATTCCAACACAGATGCAGACTGGGATAAGGTCTCTACTTAAAAGGCTTGTTGAAAGAGGAAGGTCTTCAGTAGGCGCCGAAAAGATAACAGAGATGGCGCCTGTCTAATATTTCAGGGGAAGGAATTCCAAAGGGTTGGTGCCATAGCACTAAAGGTCTGCTTCCTATGTTGTGTGGAATGGACCTCCTGACAAGATGGCATCTGCAGGAGGCCCTCACCTGCAGAGGTGCTGTAAGGTGTAGATGGGACCTCACCCATGAAGCTCACTGGGTGATCTCGAGCCAGTCATTGTCTCTCAGCCTAACCTACCTCCCAGGGTTGTTGTGAAGATAAAATGGATAGCACTGTGCACGCCACCTGGAGCTCCTTTGATGAAAAGTGGGATATAAGTATAACAAACAAACAGACAAACAAACACAACTAAAGGCAAATGCTCATTGTCGTAAAAGTCCCTGCAAACAAACCAGAATGAATGCTCAAAGAAGGAACATAAGAACAGAGCAATCTGCCTTACATTAAATGTTACTCCACTTAGCTCAGTAATGCCTACACTGACTGGCAGCACCTCTCCAGGGTTTCAGGTAGGGGGTCTCTCCCAGGCCCACCCAGAGATGCCGGGGATTGAACCTGGGGCCTTCTGCATGCAAGGCAGATGCTCTACCAGTGAGCTACGGCCCTTCCTCAAAGAGCTGGCATCGTCTAACCTTGGCATTAAGCTTTGTGCAAGCAAATCAGGATGAATGCTCAATAAACAAGTCATCCCATGGAGCCCTCCATTAGCCACCGAGGGTGGTGATTCGTCGCTGTCATTCCGGAGACTAAGTGGCTGTTTCATCATAGGGGATGGTGGACGGGCTGGAATGGAAGCCTTCTGCAGTTGCCTAGCAACCGCAGGGCACACTCCCAACCCTCTTAGGTAGAGGTTTTTCTCACTGCTGTTGCTAGGCAACCCCCAGTGTTTTTCTTTCCCCTCAACAGAGCTGGCTACCGCCGAGGGCCAACAGCCCATGTGATGCAGGAGGTCTGCAATCTCATCCCCTGACATTTTTGCCTCCTTAAAACAGCCAGGAGGGCTCCTCAGAGTTTGGCTGGAGAAGTGGTATTTAACCCTAACCCCTGCGCCAGTTTCCTCAATCTAAATCATGCTCCCAACCCCAAAAGTGTTAGACCTATAGCAGAAGGGACCCCTTTTTTCCTGCTGTGAGGCTAATAGAATTTTTTTTGTAGGTGGGAGGGGGATTTACATCATCATCATCATCGTCGTCATTATTATTATTTTCCAGCCCTTCCTCCAAAGAAGGCCAGAGCGGCAAACAATAATAGATTAAATCAACAAAAAACATCTTAAAAACAAGACATCTAAAAACAATTCTGACACAGCTGCAGACTGAGATAAAGTTTCTACTTAAAAGGCTTGTTGGAAGAGGAAGGTTTTCAGTAGGCACCGAAAAGACAACAGAGATGGCGCCTGTCTAATATTTCAGGGGAGGGAATTCCAAAGGGTCGGTGTCACTACACTAAAGGTCCGCTTCCTATATTCTGTGGAATGGACCTCCTGATAAGATGGTATCTGCAGGAGGCCCTCACCTACAGAGCGCAGTGATCGACTGGGTACACATAAGGAGTGAGACGTTATGAAAGTGTGCAGGGGTAAACGGTCAAGCATGTCCTGCAGCAAGCCTGGGTGCCAAATTAAGAATGCTATACTAGTAGAAGAGCCATCATTTCATGGCAGAGCATCTGCGTGGCATGCAGAAATTCCCAGGTTTAATCCCTGGCCCAGCCAGTATGTCCAATGGTCATGGTTGAGGACCATCACTTCACACCAGTGAAGGACCATCACTTCAAACTGGGGAAGGGCCCTAGCTCAGTGGCAGAGCACTGCTTTGTATGCAGAAGGTCCCAGCTCCAATCCCCAACAGCATCTCCAGGCAGGGCTGGGAAAGAACCATGCCTGAAACCATGGAGAGCTGCTGCCAGTCCGTGTAGGCACTATTGAGCTACATGGGCCAATCGCCTGACTCAGGAAAGGGCAGCTTCCTAGGTTCCTAGATAGGAGCGCCCCTGGTTTTTGTCCAGCGAACTGTTGGAGGAGGACTGCATTTAAGATTGGAAAAATGATGATGTGAGTATACCAAAAAGCACAGTTCTTTCCATTCCTACTCTGGGACCTGCCCCAGATAAGCATGTCTAGAGTCCATAGGGATAGCGGATAGAAATGGGACAGAAATTTGATTCAGTTCACATTTAAAGGTGAACCTATCTAATCCACACTTTCCAAAACAATTCAGAAACACAGCCATCCTTCAAAGTTTACACTTCTTCAAACACTGCAATGCAATTCTCCAGCCGCGTAAGGTGGACAAAGATGCATCTACTAGGGCAGAGTTATAAAACAAACATCGCTTCCTCCAGTTTTTAGTGTTAATGGCAAAGAATGGAAATCAAATAAAGTTTTATTGATTCTGGGGGGGAAATGGTAACATTCCAAACCCATTTTGGTCTCTGAGAACACTTTCGTGGCGACATGAAAGCCAGCAGCAGAACGTGAAAAGGCGACTCCAATGTCAACCTGGTGAACTCACATTTCTTGTTAAGTTTGATTCCGTTCATATAGGGCTCAATTGAGACTAGGGTTCTCTCTCTCCCTCCCTCCAGGTGTTAAATTAGCCTAGCAGAACTTGGAAAGCCATGGGCTCCTCCAGACGACCCGTTTATTGAGCATTCATCCTGATCTCCTTGCACAAAGCTTACACAGAGGTTAGATGATACCCAGCCTTGATTCAACATTGGATTTGTTTGCAGGGTGGAAATGCGTCTTCCCATTAGCCATTCGTTCATCCCACCCTTTTCAATGATTCTCTGGCACTTTCCTAACCGCAAAAGGTGCTTTAAAGAACAAAAAAGGGGGATATGTCGTGCAAAGATGACAAAGCCCTTTATCCATTTCACTTGCCCCAACCTACAGTTGCAGGAAGTGCTTGAAACCTTCCCACAAAGCGCTGTTGGCCTGAATAATGTTGTCGCCAATAATAGCTCCTGTGAAAGGTCACTGTGCTGACCTAGTAAACACTGGAGTTTTACAGAAAAATGTCCCACAGTTACTCTTAGCTCTTGCATTGCATAACCCTCTCTCTCTCCCCAAGTAATGCCAAGCAGTAACAGCCCTTCCTAGACAAAGAATCTGGTGGCACCTTAAAGCCTACATTTTTCTAGTACACAGAAGCTTCTGCTGTAATAAGACACTTCTTAATCTTGAAGGGGGCCCGTGACATTTTGTTGCTCTCGCGGAGACAGACTTAACACAGCAACCCCCCCCTGAAATTCTAACACCTTGCTCATCTGATGCAGCAGCTTATGCTTATGCCATAACAAATCTTGTCCTTAAAGTAGCACATGATGCTATCTCTGTGTGTGTGTGTGTGTTTTGGTCTCCCAGACTATACACCCTCTGGAATTGGAGGTCTGCAATGCATTCAGAACTCTGAGACATCCATACATTACAGTTTGCAAGCCTGAACCCTCCCAGAACCCAAAAGCATCAAGTTCCCCCCCCCTCTTTGGCTGGGCATGTTAGCAGCCTCTTACTCACAGAGGGCTCTGTCTGGAGGGGTCTCCAAGTGATGTCTGGTGGTGCCCAGTCACTGAAGTAGGCCCTGGGGCGTGCCCTTCCAAGCCCAGCAATGGCGATTTCAGCACTGAGTCAGAGGAGCACAAATCCCCTACGTCTCTGGCAGCTCAGCAATGCAGATGGAAAACCTTTTTTTTTTTTTTTGTAGTGTCCTTGGCTCTCCTGGGCAGGCAGCCACAGCAGAGCAGTGTTCTCTGCGGGCAGAGGTGGAGCAAGGCAACGAGCCAATCGAGCTATCGAGAGGCCCGAAGAAGAAAAGGCATTTGGGTTTGTTTTTGTTTTTGGTCCCCCCCCCCAACAGAGATGGTCTGGCTGTCAAGGCCAGCGCTCTCAGAAAGCCCTGTGGCTTCAGCCGGCGCTGATGACCCTGACACTCGCAGGCCAGAGCAGGGAACTGCACCGAACTCCACCCAGACTGCATAGCACAACCGGCATCAGCTGGAGCTGCTGCTAGCAGTTGGGTTGCAGGGAAAGGAAGGCAAGAACGGATCGCGGGATGGGGTTTTTGTTGTTGCTGCTGCTCATTTCGTCCAGTTGCCAAAGCGGAGGGGGCAAACCAGGGATGTACAGATCTATAGGGATGGGAAGATCTGTCTGTTTTGGTTCCCTCCGTTTCTCATTTTCCCATTTTTAAATTCAGTTCTCTACATTTCTGCAGTGATCTGCGATTTTTTTTAAAAAAATCCTCGTGAAAATTCTCCACCATTTCAGTGCCGATTTCTCCAAATAAACGCATTTTTGTAGGCAGTTTTGACAAAGGTACACATTTTTGAAAGCCATTTCTCATCACTTCATGCCTTTTTGCCTGTTATTTTCACTCATATATTCATTTTTATGCACACTTTCCCCTAATAGATGCATTTTTGTAAATATTGTTTAGTTGGCGAACTGCATCCCAAAATCCTAATAAATGTGAAGGATGGCTGTGTTTCGGTTCTCATATTGTTTCAGAAAGTGCGAATTTGATAAATTCTGCTTGAAATGCAAACTAAATAGAAATTCTCACCCATCCCTACAAATCTATCCATTTCATTTCCTGTCCATCACTCATTTTTCCAGTCTTAAATTCAATTCTCCACATTTCTGCAATTTGTTTTAAAAAAAACCTCATGAAAATTCATCAGCATTTTAGACTACATTTCTCCCAATATACACACATTTTTAGATGCAGTGTTGACTAGCATTCTCATTTGTTGGCCAGCCACTTTCTCAAATAGAATGCATTTTTGGATGGGACTTTTATGAATGTGTGCATTTTTACGCATGCTAGTGCCCACTGAGAGACGCCTTTTTGTACGCAGCGCTTGGCTGGAGAACTTGCATTGCCACATTTGGAGATGTGTGGCTTTGAAAGGATGGCTGTGGTTTTGGTTTGTGTATTGGTTTGGGTTTTTTTTTTTAAAGAAGTCCTCATGAAAATTCTCCAGCATTCAGTGGAAATTCCTCCTAATATATACATTTTTGTATGCGGTTTTGCCTAGTACACACCGGGGGTTTTTTTGCAAGCAATTTCACCTAATATAATTCATTTCTTGTATATCGTTTTGATTAGGGAACAGCACTGCAAAATTCAGAGAAGTGTGAATTTCGAAGGATCAAAGCACTGTGGTCTGTGCATTGTTTCGGAAAGTGCACGTTAGGTCAATGTGAACGCCTCTCCCTACGGTAGCTAGAGAGATTTCACTTCCTTCTCCAGTGTTCATCAGACGTAACCCAGGATGGGATCCCTAATTTCCCCACATTTGACTGAAATCGCACACCACGTTCCCTAATCCCTTCCCCAGACCTTCCTCTGCTATGATATATTATTTATTACATTTATACCCCGCCTTTCTTTTCATGATTGAAACCCAAGGAGGCTTACATATGGTTCCCAGGCGGTCTCCCATCCAGGCACTGACCAGACCTGGGAGCTGGCCTCATGTGCCATAGAACTAGAGTGTTGCCAGCTCCAAACCCAAGCATTTTACAGTGAAGGATATAGGACTAGCATAATTCCCAGGGGGTGTCTATCCAAAATTACAACCAGAATGCTGCCAGGCAGCAAAGATTTTTTCCCCCTCCTATGGGAAAAAAGCAACCACAAGAAGAAACCATCTCATCCTTAAAAGCAGTGGAGGCTGTTCTCGACTTAGGGCAGGTGGGGCATTGCACCATCAAACTCAGTCTGCTCTCAGCCAGCCCCCAGCTGTTTATCTTATTGGGCTCTACCATTTCAGAATAGGGAAGAGAGGGAGGGAAGAGGCTCAGCCCAGACACAGGATAGGGGAGCTTTCTTTGTAGTGGATCCTTGCCAGGCTTAGGTGACCTTTTAAACTGGCAGGGCAAGCTTAGCCAGTTCCCTGAATTGGAGCCGAGAAGGACTTATCCCTGGCACGGAGCAGATCTGTGTTTAATAAAGTGGAGATTTCTTCTTGGGGGCAGAGTCTCTTAATAAGCTGAATTTAAGATTTCAGCCTGAATTGGGAGATAATACAGAGCAGCTGCACTCAGTGGAATTGAGCTTCTTCCCCTGTAGGGTACAATCCAATGCATACTTACCTGGGAGTAACTGAGCTGGACAGAGTGGAATGTAAAACTCTAAGGCTTGTATCTGAAGCAGCACTGAGCCCCCTCGTTCCATTGTTGTTGTTGTTGTTATGTGCCTTCAAGTCAGTTATGACTTATGGTAACCCTATGAATCAGTGAACTCCAATAGCATCTGTTATAAACCACCCTGTTCAGATCTTGTAAGTTCAGGCCTGTGGCTTCCTTTATGGAATCAATCCATCTCTGGTTTGGCCTTCCTCTTTTTCTACTCCCTTCTGTTTTCCCCAGCATTATGTCTTTTCTAGAAAATCATTTCTTCTCATGATGTGTCCATAGTATGATAACCTCAGTTTCATCATTTTAGCTTCTAGTGACAGTTCTGGTTTAATTTGTTCTAACACCCAATTATTTGTCTTTTTCACAGTCCATGGTATCTGCAAAGCTCTCCTCCAACACCAGAGTTGATTTTTCTCTTATCTGCTTTTTTCACTGTCCAACTTTCACATCTGTACATAGAGATTGGGACTACCATGGTCTGAATGATCCTGACTTTAGTGTTCAGTGTTACATCTTTGCATTTGAGGACCTTCTCTAGTTCTCTCACACCTGCCCTCCCCAGTCCTAGCCTTCTTCTGATTTCTTGACGATTGTCTCCCTTTTGGTTAATGACTGTGCCGAAGTAGTGATAATTTATGCTTGCACAGCAGAGATTTCCCCCCTCCTCTCCCCACATCCCCCCTAAATCTCTTCTGTGGTCCTCCCCAACCCTCCAGAGCAGATTTAGAGAGGGAACAGGGTAGGCGTGTGGGGAGATAGGGAGTTCAGTTTCTCAAGTGTAAATCCTTGCATTAAAGGAATGAAGGCATCAGATACCATTCTGAGTAAACATACATGGACTGCTTGAAAGGAGGATTAGACAAAGTCATGGGGGATAAAGCTATCAAGGGCCACTAGCCACGATGGCTCTGTTCTCTCTCTACTGACGCCAGGATGCTTCTGAATCCCGGTTGATGGGAATCGCAGAGTGCTGTTGTGCTCAGATCCTGTGCATGGATCCCCATGTGCATCTCTCTGGCCACTCTGAAAACAGAGTGCTGCACTAGATGGGCCGTTGGCCTGATCCAACAGGGCTCATCTTTTGTTCAGTTGTTCTTATGAATAAAGATGCAAGGGCCATTGAACTTGGTGGAACTTGGGCTGCGATTCTGTACTGGTGTGGGATTTCGCAGACTGAGCAGGTGCATGATTGTAGCCAGTAATGTAGTAGCAGATTCAGAAGTGCAGGGTCCCTTCATGATAGTCACAGCTACCCCCCTTTTTCTTGGTAATGGGTTGAGAATGAGGTCTTTGTTAATGCCTTTTCTCACAACAACATATGCATGAAAGGGGAGAGTGTTAGCTACTGAAAAGAGTCTTCTCAGTGACCGATTCACCTTCTTTCACTCTGATTAGCTCCAAACAGCAGGAAAGGACAAGGAAGCATGTTAGAAGACTCTTCTCTGTGGCTAACACACTCCCTTTTAATGCTGATTGATTCATAGGATGCTGGAGACATAGAGACCCTGCTGGGACCCTGCTCCCCAAAATCTAAGAGGTCTAAGACCCCCTGGGACCCGAAATGACTACACCTGTGATCGTAGCCTTCCCCACTATAATGAGGGGCATTGCATTTCTAGTGAAGTGATAACCATTGTTTCTAAATGTGCATCTATGTATATACATTAACATATGCAAAGGCCATGCAAATCCACACCCTCTTTGGTCCTCTTTTTGGGTGCTGTGCTTCCTGGCTTGTGGTGATGGGAAGCTATGTCGCCCAGCCCTAGATCTCATCTTCCTGAGGTGTCTCCAACTGCTTCCCAGTCAATCAAGGCCATTTGCCTGTAATTTAGGAACATTGAGAACTGTCAAGTCAGAGCATCACTCCATCCAGCTCAGTATTAGCTGAACTGACTGGTTTCAGGGAGGGGTCCTTCCCAGCTATATCTAGAGATGCCACGGATTGAACCTGGGAACTTCTGCGTGCAAAGGAGATGCTTTGCCACTGAGCGGCGGCCCTTCCCCAAAGGCATATGTGCCTGGCTTCTTAAAGGCACCACAACAGAACTCTTTTGTTTGAACATACCCCAACTGCGATATTAAGAGATGTTTTCAGAGAGATAGGCCTGGCACCGTAAACTAATACTTGCAGGCTGTATGTCAGTTCCCTCCCCTATCGACCTATGGCCCTACCCTAATTTCCCCATCAAAAGATGTACTCACTTGGCCCCTTATCATTAAGGAAGTTTAAACAGTTGTGCTGGCCTCCTCAACTGTCTCCTGGCCATAACCCCAAACTGTGATCATCCAACTGTTTTGAGGCAAACCCGCTAAGAATTGTATCTGGGCAACCGGTTTATTGAGCATTCAATCTGATCTGCTTACACAAACCTTATGTTTGTTTATCTATCTGTCTGTCTGTCTGTCTGTCCGTCTGTCCATCAGATTTATATCCCACCCTTCCTCCCAGTAGGTTAGAGACTGTATCCATCCATCCATCCATCCATCCATCCATCCATCCATCCATCCATCCATCCATCCATCCATCCATCCATCCATCCATCCATCCATCCATCCATCCATCCATCCAATTTATATCCCGCCCTTCCTCCCAGTAGGAGGTTAGAGACTGTGTCCAGTTTTTACTGAGCATACATTCCGGTTTGTTTGTGGGACGCTTATACCACAACGGGTCTTCATCCTGCATTTATCCTGATTGGCTTGTCCAAAAATCGTCCTGTTAATCAGTTGTTCATTCTACATTTTAGTAGACCTGGTGGCGCAACCCCGCCCCCAAACCTAGCCAACAATCAATTGTTCAGCCCATCACTTTCCTAATCGCAAAAAGGCTTGGGTTTTTTAAAAAGTCAATTTCTTGCACAAAGGTGACGGAGTGCTTTAATCCCCTTTCATTGCACAAACTTAAAATTGTGGGATACGCTTGAATCCCTCCCACAAAAATAGTGAAAGTCTAGCGGCTCCCTTTTGGGGGATGAATCTACGTCAGAAGGGGGTTTGGAATGCAATAAACAACAACAAGCCCTGAGAATGAAACACAGCAGGATTTTTAATTATTATTTGTACATTTATGCGTGTGTGAAAATTCTTCAGGAAGACTAAAGAATACAGTCAGATCAAAGATAGTTTTTCAAATCTGAAATTCCATGAAGCAACGTTTCGGAGTGGTCGGAATGTGAACACAAGAGAGAGGCTATTTGTCGTGTGTGCACAGCCCCTTTTCAATCCTGATTTTGTTCTAAAGCCTTTGAATTAATGTCAGGACCGGCCCTCTCCTTAGGCAGAGTGAGGCGGCTGCCTCAGAAGGCAGATTTTGGAGGACAGGCAATGGTGGCAAGGTGATGGAAGACAACCTACCCATGCCTCCTAGGCAAGCCCGCTGCCCTCCAGAGGATGCTGCCAGAATGAAATTCCACTGCCAATCCCATCCGCTTTTGTATCTGAAAGGGGTGCCATCTTGTCCTTTGCTCCCGGCATCAAAAGTTCTTGGGCCGGCAATGCTTGTATGTATAAATGTCTATCTTGCAGGACCAAATCATCATGTTCAGTTGCGGTTCTTGTCAGGATAGTTCTGGAATTTTCCGGAAGGCAAACCTGAGCTTTGCTTGCCTGTGTCACTCAAGAAGAAGCAACTCAGGAAATGTTGCCTCTCTGTATTCAAAAGGGTCGCTCCCGCTGTGCTGAGTTCGGTTGAGCTTCTTTTTCTCCGTTGCAAACTATCTACAGAGTCTTCTTCTCTAGAATCTTTAGCCATAATAGGTAGACGGTATTAAAAAGGGTCCAATACATTTTTTTTGGGGGGGGAAGGGAGACCCATCTTAATTGACTGTTTCCTGTGGAATAAAACATTTATTTCTGGGGCCTTTTCTGAGACTTTTGGTCGCAGTTTTTCTTTGCTGTAGAGGAGCCCCCAAAATCCGGTGGCAGAATCGTTCTCTTTTAAAAAAAACACCATCCAAATAAATAGACAAATAAATAAATAAATAAATACATACATAAATAAATAAAGCACTATCTGTCTCTCATCATATATACAGTGCATGACAAAATAATAATAATAATAATAATAATAATAATAATAATACTCATTGACTGGAGCCAGAAATGAATTGGTATAAATAAAATAAGAGCAGATAAACATTTAATAATTATAGCAGAGACAGAGGCCACACCTGCTTTATACACTTAAAGCAGTATCATATAACTGTAAACAGTCGTGGCTTCCCTGAAAGGATCCTGGGAACTGTAGTTCGCGAAGGGTGCTGAAAGTTCTTAGGAGACCCCTATTCTTCTCACAGAGCTACAATTCCCAGAGGGGTTTAACAATCAGTCTCTCTTCCCAGGGAATTCTGGGCAGTGTAGTTCTGTGAGGGAACTAACCCAGACCCTTTGTCAACATCTGAGACCCGTCTTCGTTTGCCCCCTCTGAGGGAGGTACGGAAAGGTGGCGACATGAAAACGGGCCTTATCAGAGGTGGCCCCCCACTTATGGAACGCTCTCCCCAGAGAGGTAGGCCCTGGCACCATCATCATCTGTCTTTGGGCACCAAGCAAAAACATTCCTCTTCTCCCAGACATTCGACTCTTACCTTTTGGAGGGCTTTTGACATGGTAGCCTCTTTTAAGGGAGTGGGTTGTCCCACTGTCTTATCCATGTACTGTGTCTTTAAACTTTTTAGCTGTGTTAGTTTTAATCTTTTTATTGTATGCCACTTTGGGTTCCTTTTTATGAAGAAAAGCAACTAATAAATTTAATACATAAGTAAACAATGGCCCAACCCTACCTCCTTTGCGCTAGGCCAGGATACATTAAATCAGGGGATGCTGGCTACTGTGATAAGAGCCAAAGTTACCCCTTATTTCTGAGACCATGTGATTGATAGACGTAGGCTCGAGACGAGCAAGAGACATACACATTGAAATCTGCCCAGTGACTTCAGGAGAAACAGAGCACCACATCCTGTTCTTTCAGCTTATTTTATATAGTGTCCTGTTATTAACCACAAAGTTTGTTCCAGTCTGTTTTAGTCTGCATTGTCCTAGACAGTGTGCCTCTGTGGTTATGCAAAGTGCTAAGTTCTTATCTATGCAAAGAACTGTTTCCATGGATACCATGTAACTTGTCTATGATGCAGAAACTGCCATGCAAATGTATAAAAGTAACTTGTACCCTTTTTTCGGGGCTTCAGTCTGTTTTGCGACTGGGGCCTTAGTTCTGAACTAATAAACTGCTGCTACTTTCCTCCCTGTCGAATGGCTGTTATTTGCAGTACCTAGAAAGGATCCCAAAGGGAATATTTTCTCTTACGTCAGTACATAAAGAAGGGCTCTCCTGGACCAGACAGTTTTGTATGTTGTTTTCATTGATATATGAACACATTAGCACAGTACGCATTTTTGTAAACCTTGTTTCGTTGGCAAACTGGATCGCAAAATTCAGATAAGTGTGAATTTTAAAGGATGCTTGTGTTTCCATCCGCAGATTGTTTCAGAAAGTGCGGATTAGACAGGTTCACCTTTAAATGCAAACGGAATTCAATTTTACCCCACCCTTAAGAAGGACAAAATGGCACCCATCAAGGACACGTACAGATACCAACTAGGCCGGCGGTTGAATCTAACTTCCATACTGCCAACGGGATCGGATCCTCCACTCTAACAAGGGATGGAAGGATCTGTTAAATTTGGTTCTCTCATATTTCCAATCTTAAATTTCTCCAGGTTTCTGCAATTTGTGACTCCTTAAAAAAAACCCTCATAAAGGTCTTCATCATTTGAGTGTGAAAATCTCCTAATAAAACACTTTTTCTCTTGCAGTTTTGACATTTTTTGCAAGCCATTTCTCCTGATATAATGCAGTTTTGTATGCTGTTTTCACCAATATATTCATGGTTATGCAGATTTCCCCCTAACATTTGCATGTTTGCAAACATTGCTTGGTTGGAGAACCGCATTGCAACATTTGGATGAGGGTGAATTGCAAAGGCTGACTTTGTTTTGGTTCTCATGTTGTTTTGGAAAGAGCAAATTTGATAGATTCGTCTTTCAATGCAGACTGGATCTAATTTCTCCCTCACCCCCAACTGCACCTAATGGCAGCAGACTAGCTTAGAGAGTGAAGGGCAGACTCTGTGGCATACACAGCTCTGACCTCCAGCATCTCACCACCACCACAGCATCCGCCACCAGGGGCCTCTGCCTCATTTTGCCTTATGGTAGGGTCGGTCCTAAGCTAATGGTCTAGCTGTCCCTAAACCCTGTTGAAGACACTGCTTCTGACCAAGCGGCTATCCCTCCCACAGGAACGAGATATCCCAGAAGTCTTTGCATGATCACAGAGGCTTCTGGGAGGGGGAGGGCATCCTTTCATTTTGTTCTGGGAGGAGCGCTACCCAAGTTGGACACTTTGCTTCGCCAGGACCATCTGCTGTGTGAGTCGAGCAGCCTTCAACCTGGGATGGGGTTTTGGGAAAAGAGCCAGAGACAACAAAAGAAAACAACAAGACTGGCCGTCCCTGCATTAAATGAAACAAAGCAATCAATAATAATAAAATAAAATAATAATAAACTTAGCAGTCAAAAATGGCAATAAATTAAATATTGATAGTGACAGCGACTGATTGACATGCGACTCAACACAGAACTCCAAAGGTAATAAATAGTTACAGCAATTAATAAATAACCAAAGAAAGAGAACAGTGCACAGTCCGACAGAGGAGACAAAGAACCTTCAGTTGCCAGGGAGTCATACGGCTGTGGACAGATCCTCTAAGTGGACCCATACGCAAAACCCCACATTTCTCTGCTCTTGATGTGGTCTCACAGTAAAGCGGGGAGGGAAATACAATGCAGGGGATTGTTCAGAGATCCCCACCCCTCCAATAAATAAAGTTGAGCTTTTTTACAGGTTTTACGAAGCCCCCTTCCTCTTCGTCCAAAGTTTACAGGGCTCATGGCTTGCAGGTGAAAAAAGAGGTGCCGATCCGAAGCCTGGGCTACCATGTGGCGTATCCAAGCTGGTGGCAGGCTGAACCTGTTGGCCAAGGATGGCTGGCCTCCGAAGATCGCAACAGGTTTCTTGCCGTTGAATGGACAAAAACAAGTGAGAACAGAATGGTTTTTACAGGAGTAAATCTGTTTTTTTTAAGAAGAAGATTGCTGAGGGCTGAAGGGCCATTAAGACACATGACTCCTTTCCTCCTTCAGCTGGATGGGATCCCTGCCTTCGTACTTACAACCTTCCAGAGGGTGGCCTTGGCTGTCAGCTGCCTCTGCCTTAGTCTCAGTGTTGCCCTCTGTAGTTCCCAGCAGACAGGAGGATGGAGGCAAAACTAGAATTAGCTGGCTCTGACTGCCATTGGTTCTGGTTCTGTCTGTCATTGGCTCTGGCTCTGCCTACTGTCCCAATGGGCACCAACCACCACTGGGTGGGGGACCTGTGGACCTCCAGATGTTGCTGGATGTCAACTCGTTCATCATCATAAGGGCCCAAGAAGAGCCGTATAGCTGGAGGAGGCCAAAGGCCCATCTACTCAGGGATCCTGTTCTCATGGAGGCCAACTGGATGCTTCTGGGAAGTCTGCCAGGATCCCTGACTGTTGCCCATGCTGGCTGAGGGCTGATGGGAGTTGGAGTCCACCAGCATCTGGAAGATCACAGATTCCCCACCACGGTCTTAATGCACTCAGAGAAGGAACAGGAGGTGCTGTTGACTTAGGAAGAAAATTGATGTTCCAGTTTGACATCCTAAGAAAGCCACTAGCCGACTTATCATCACACAACTGTCCCTCTCTGTGGCTTTGCCACAAAGCAACATTTCTGTAACTGTGTGGGTCAACCAGGGAAGATGAAGGCACGGAAGTCACTCTGGCTGGGGGGTGGGGGTTGGCTCAACAACAGGAAGGAGGACATGGCCGCAGCCGAACGGAACCAACCAGGGATTTATAGCAGATGACATAGCAAAGTCTACTTTATTGGGGAGTAACAGGAACTAGCAACGCAAGTAGTGGAACACTGGCCGAGGGGGGGGGACTCATGAGTAGCACCTCTTCAATGGAATGGCCCAATTGCTGTTGTGATCCTAAAAAGGGGTCAAGGTACAAACATAAAATGCAATGTTTATAAAATAATATCAAAGAAAGTTTTTTAATATGTATATAAAAACAGACAATGTAAAATGCTTATAGAAGTTTTCATATAATAGTACAAAGATGGCCAGAAAAGAATTTTTGTAAACAACTCAGTATCCATACATGATAAAGAAAGAGATAATCAAAACAATACCAATCTGAACATGAAAAATAACTGATAAGCAACGGCCAATAAACAAGACTCAGTACCCAAGAAATTCAAAATGTGTGCTTTGGCCAAACACGTTTTGACAAAACGTCTTCTTCAGTGGCCTTGAAGATGGATATACACTGTACAGGGCAAAGGACTACTATTATATGAAAACTTCTATAAGCATTTTACATTGTCTGTTTTTATATACATACTAAAAAAAGTTTCTTTGATACTATTTTATAAACATCGCATTTTATATTTGTACCTTGACCCCTTTTTTGGAACACTGTGTTTATGTTAAGGTAGATTTTAACTCTACCATTTTCCAATTGTTGTTGTGACACGGGCAAGAAGAGATGCCCAGCTCTCTCTCGTTTCAAGAACTGGTTGGTACTGGGTCAAGCGTATTCCATTCTTGCAGAATAAATGTGCAAGGCGTTCCATTTGGGGTATCGTTGGTCTACTCTAATGGGATCAGTTGCATGGCTGACTTTCCATGGGTGGGGGAGGAAAATACGTGGCGTCCCTCCGGGACCTTCCCCACCATCTAGGATTGCTGCAAGTGATGTTGTTTGCCTCTGGTAAGCAATGGATTTGCCCACTGAGACAGGCATTCCATTGATGCCATCGATGTGGAGCAGAAGGGTGCCCCCTCCTGGCCATGGACTGCTAATGCCGCAAGCTGTCATAGCTGCCTGCTGACTCGGAGCGCCTGCTGCTGCTTCGCCGGCTGCTCCTTGCCCCTGAGCTGCTGCCGCTCCGGCTCCGGCTCCGGCTGCTGCCACCACCGCTGCTCCAGCTTCTGCTGCGGCTGGTCCTTTTGCTGGAGTAGGTGTAGCTACGGCTGGGAGAGTGGCTGAAGGCGCTGTGCGAACTGGAATAGCTGCTTACGCTGCTGCGGGATGAGGAAGACGGGCTGGGTCGGTAGTATGGGATAGGACGCTTTCGGGCACTGTGGAGACAAAAAGAGGAGAAGGGGATGGGATGTTGGCTGGTGCTGTTTCGAAAGTGTTCCGTTGACCTAACAGGCAGTATCAATTTGAGTTCATTCTTTGTCCACTATCCATGATGTTTACCGGTCTGTTTTTTTCCCCTCCCCCAAAATATCAACATTAATATCAATATTTTGAAATAAACTATTGATGGTGTTGGAAGAGAGCTTTGACCATACCATGGATTGCGAAAAAGACAAATAATTGGGTGTTAGAACAAATTAAAACAGAACTATCACTAGAAGCTAAAATGATGAAACTGAGGTTATCATACTTTGGACTCATCATGAGAAGATATGATTCACTAGAAAACACAATAATACTGGGAAAAACAGAAGGGAGTAGAAAAAGAGGAAGACCAAACCAGAGATGGATTGATTCCATAAAGGAAGCCACAGACCTGAACTTACAAGATCTGAGCAGGGTGGTTCATGACAGATGCTGCTGGAGGTTGCTGATTGATAGGGTTGCCATAAGTCATAATTGACTTGAAGACATACAACAACAACAGGCCAGTATTCATTCAAGTTTGTTCTTTGTTTTTCCTGCCCATTCATTTGAATGCAAGGGAAACACAATGTAAATGGCAGGGGAAGAGCATAATTAATTATGTATCATCTGCAGGCTGAAAGAGACAGCAACAGAGAATACCGATCACATTTGCTGGACTGATTGTGAACAAGCAAATTTTGGCATTTTCCGGTCTCGTTTCTGTTTTTCTCAGAATTCTCTGACATCTCTAGCCCTGTCATCCACCCCTCATTTGGAAGGGTGGCGGTGGCTTGATCTCTACACGAACTTTTCCTGAAAGCAGCTGAGAGGGCCACTTTTCTTTTTTTCACTTCTGGGAGACAAGGCTAGGGTGATCTCACCTTGTTATGCGTCGTGCTTCCAGATGGCTGGGAGAATCTCTCCTCCGCTTCCTCATGGGTGAATATGAGTGTTTGCGACGTCTCCGGTCACAGTGCCTGTGAGAGTCTTTCTCACTGGAGCCATACTTGTGATCTCGATCACGATCCCTAAGAAAAAGATAATCCCATAGACAATCAACAGAGGTCAACTCAGTTCAGACAAGCACATGGCTTCATATGTTTGACCTTCAGCAGGTGGATGTTGGAGAGGCCACCAATGACAGGAGTCTGCTGCCAGGGATTGTGAGGAAAAAGAATTGGAAATAAAATTGCCAGTACCAGTTCATTCAGCTCTGGACACTGCACTTTAAGAAGGATGCAGGCAAACTGGAACAGGTTCAGAGGAAGGCAACAAAGATGATCAGGGGACTGGAAACAAAGCCCCATGAGGAGAGACTGAAAGAACTGGGCATGTTTAGCCTTGAGAAGAGGGGAGATACGCTAGCACTCTTCAAGTACTTGAAAGGTTGTCACACAGAGTAAGGCCAGGATCTCTTTTTGATTGTCCCACAGAATAATGGACTCAAGTTACAGGAAGTCAGATTTTGGCTGAACATCAGGAAAAACTTCCTAACTGTTAGAGCCATACGACAATGGAACCAATTACCTAGGGAGGCGGTGGGCTCTCCATCACTGGAGGCCTTCAAGAGGCAGCTGGACAGGCACCTTTGGGGATGCTCTAACTTGGATTCCTGCACTGAACAGGTGGGTTGGGCTCGATAGCCTTCTAGGCCCCTTCCAACTCTACTATGCTATGATTCTATGATTCTACCATGATGCCAATATAAAATCTATGGTGCAACTGCACTCAGGAGTCCCTGTACGGTTCTGGTTGCGTCACCTCAAAAAAAGGATATTGTCGAGTTCGAAAGGGTTCATAAAAGGGCAACCAAAATTATCAAGGGGTTGGAGCAGCTCCCCTATGGGGAAAGGTTACAGTATTTAGCAGAGCTTGGAAAAGTTACTTTTTTGAACTACAACTCCTATCAGCCCAATCCAGTGGCCATGCTGGCTGGAGCTGATGGGAGTTGTAGTTCAAAAAAGTAACTTTTCCAAGATCTGGTATTTAGGGCGTTTTAGTTTAGAGGAAGAGGGAACATGAAATCACGTGTGTGGCGCAGAAAGTGAATAGAGATAAGGTTTTCCCCCCTCATAAAACTAGAACTCATGGATATCCAATGAATCTGAATGCTGGAAGATCCAGGACAGACAAAAGAAAGTCCTTCACACAGCACAAACTTAAAACTATGGAATTCAAGAGACAGCAAATGGGCACCAAGAGGATTAAACAGATTAACAGAAAAGGCTACCAATGGCTGCTAGCTAGGATGGCTACATTCTACCTCCACGGCTGGAGGTGGCATGCTTCCGAATACCAATTGCTGTGAATCGCAGGTGGGGAAACAGAATAAGACATCTGGATCAGTAGCGAGCCGACTCTCAGATGGGGGAACTGGGTCCAGCGCACATGAGCTGTACCTGATAGGGCTATAGCGAGCATAGCTGGGGCTTCGCCGCTGCCTGGAGCTCCTGCTTCCGGGACTTCTTTTGCATGACTTGGACGAGTAGCTGGGGGAACGGGAATAGGATCTGGAAATAGGGGAGAAAAACAAGATTGCTGGGAAAGAACAGGAGACAGCGGCTCAGCACAAGATTTGAACCCAAATGAAATGGTACATATGAGGAAATGGCCTTATTGACGTCGTGCCGGCCTTAATGTCCTGAGAGACCCCAGGCGGCTGACAGATCAATCGTGAAGACATGAAAACCAAAACTCAATTTCTTCCAAAACCCCAATCACACGAAGTACTAATTCATGTAAGTTCATGTAAACTCATCCATAGCGTGTGAATTTAGAGGGGGGGGGAATCTTATTTTCTGCTTCCCCCCCCCCCACGGTTAGTGTGATGTGGTTTTGGGAACAGGTATCCCTATACCTTTTATTTATTTAACAAAATGTATAAGATTTAATTATTTATTGAATGTATATCTCACTCTTCCTCCTGAAGGAACCTACTTCATCAGCCCAAAGCTCTATGTGGTTTAAAAACACTTTAAAGCAAGCCTCCCCAGACTATATCTGACATGTATTATAAGATTCCTGCACTGAGCAGGGGGTTGGACTTGATGGCCTTATAAGCCCCTTCCAACTCTACTGTTCTATGACTTTATGATTCTAAGATGTAACTTTATTTTATAGTGTACGTTTTAAAACTGCTGATTTTCTTTTGAATTTTTTAAAAGCAAACTTGTTTTTTGAATGTCTGATTTTATTGGCAATTTTAGATGTATATGTTATGTAAAGTGCTTAGAGGTTTTGATGATTAAGTGACATAAAAATTGTGTTAAATAAAAAAAAACCTTACACAAATATATGCACATTTCCTGAGGCCTGATAGAGATTATGCATTTTGACCGGGAAATGTGCATAATTCCCTCTTCATGGAAGGTTAATAATGTCCACATTCTCCATGAGGCCTGATCAGTGTGCACAATGGTGGGTTATTGTGCACATTAAGCGCTCAGCTTATATCCCATTTAACATATATATTGCTGTTTTTTAAAATATATATATATAGTTCAGTAAAATGGCATGTTAGAAGTACATGATTGGGGAGGATTCCTAAACGAAAACATTTTTAGCAAGGGTTGAAAACAATACAGTGAAGGGCCCTCCCTAACATCCATCTATGTGGAGTTCCAGAGAGTAGGTGCCACCAATAGATAACCCAAAAGAGAGCTCACCTTGTCCTTGATGAACAGGATCTGCTGTGTGAGGACCGGGATCCAGCTTTGTGATGTAAAAAATGCGAGAGGCAAGACTCCGAAGATGATCTGCTAGAAGAGGACTCATTCCGTCCACTTGGCCTAAGCGGAGAGCCAAAGAAAGGGGTGGAGACAAGACTCCCTTTCTTCTTCTCTGGATGGCCAGAAGATTGCAATGACCCTTCTCTGAAAAGAGATATTTCCCATCCAAGAATATTTTTCTTTTTCCCCCTTTCCCTCCTTCTTTCTTTCTAAAATTCTTTTTATTTAAGATATAACAAAACAAGTGAAACAGCGGGGAACAAAAACATGAAATTGAAAATATCTTGACTGCATACTGAGAGTCCACAAAAATGTATACATATAAAAAATACAATGTTTTCTGCACCTAGATACAAAGAAAAAGGATATAGTACCTATATATATATTCACCTTTACAAAATCCAGATTGTAGAAAATCTTGGGAACTTTTATATTGCTATCTGCCTCATTAGTGCAGGAAATAAAACTCTACCATTCTGCGACAAGAATATTATTCTAGCCTTATTAGGGATGGAATGATATGTCATTTTCAGTTTCTCGATCTTCTACTCTCAGCTACACTTCTATACATTTCTGCAGCAACGTGCAAACCTTTTTTTTAAAAAAAAGATCCTCATGAAAATTGTTCAGCATCTTAGTGTGAATTTTTTGTAATAAATACATTTTTATGCAGTTTTGACTAACATACACATTTTTTACAAGCAAGTTATCCTCATAGAATGCATTTTTGCATGTAATTTTCACCAATAAATGCATTTTATACACATTTCTCCCCTTAATATATGCATTCTTATAAGCTCTGATTGGTTGGAGAACTGCATTGCAAAATTCAGATAAGTGCAAATTTTGAAAGGTGGCTGTGTTTCGGTTCTCGTATTATTTTGGAAAATGCTAACTTGATAAATTTGGTTTTAAATGCAAACTGAATTGAATTTCTTGCCCATCCCTAGGGCTTATAGGAACCTGCTACATCCCCTGCAATATCCCTTGATATTAATCAAAACTGCCTGCAAAATGCGTTTATTAAGGGAAATTCGCACTAAAAAGCTGGAGAATTTTCATGAGGATTTTTTTAAAAACAAAATTGGCAAATTGCTGCAGAAATATTGAGGGCTGAATTGAAGATTGGAAAAATGAGAAATGAAAGGGAGGATCTTCTTATCCCTAGCTAGAAGAGACCTCTGGGTGAAACCTTGGAGAATTGCTGCCAGTCATTGTAGACATAGACATAACTGAAATAGATGGACCAATAAATCTGATTCAGTATAAGGCAGCTTCCTATTTATTTATTTATATCCCGCCCTTCCTCCCAGCAGGAGTCCTATGTTCCTATGTCTTAAGGAAAGGGTGATGGCTCAGTAGTTCAGAGCCTCTGCATTGCATGCAGAAGGTCCCAGGTTCAGACCCCAATGGCATCTCCAGGTAGGGCTGGGGGAAACCCCTGCCTGAAATCCTTGGGAGCCCCTGCTGGTCAGTGTAGACAATACTGAGCTGAATGGACCAGTGGTATGTCTGACTCAGTATAAAGCAGCACCCTGGGTCTTAAGGGAGGAGCCAGATCTCATTAGCGACAGCAGCGTCCTGCGTTCCTGGGGCAAGGCTCATCAGGCAAGTTGCTCACCTTCGATCCTTGGTTCGAACCGGCGGAGACGGGGTTGGGTCTTCTAAAGTTGCTCCCTTCGTCCTGGAGAAGCAGCTGGTGAAGGAATTTCCTGAATCAGAGCTGCTGCCCCTGCTGGTCTTCCCGGAGCAGAAGGTGTGGCCCAAGCCATCATGAACTCTGCAGCGGGGTTCCGGGCCACCCTTTGACCTGGATGCGCTTGTCTGAGTGGAGGGAGGGGAAGAAGTATCGTTTCCTGAGTCGTACTCATGGGGCCTTCCGTTTCGTTTGGTGACCCTGTCAGGCCGACCCCCTGCTTTTTGGAAGAGGTCAGCAGGACACCCAGACTTTGAAATCTGCAAGCAAAGAAAGCTGTTGGCCAGTGTTTAAATAGATTTTATTTTTTGCCCCAGCGTGTTACTTTTGTTTCATTTTATTTATTCATTCATTTTTTTCAAATAAACCAGGTGGGTTTTTTTTACCATCACGATGCACAGTCTGTAATCAAAGGAAAGGAAAGGAAGGAAGGAAGAAAAGAGAAAGGAAGAAAGGAACAAACAAAGAAGTCAGAACTAAAAAAAATACATCTCCCTGAAAGAAAGAAGAAATGTCCTTTTCTTTTTTTTTTACCCACCCGGATATAAATTGGAAGATTTTAAGGCATCATGCAAAGAGTTCTACGCATGCGATCCATGTTGAATGAAAGATCAAATAAAAAAAAACTGTAAATCAAAGCAGACTATAAACGAGAGCCTTTTCTTAAAACAAACAAAAATGGACAAAGTGGAAAGGAATAAATGTATCTTTTTTAAAAATGGAAGACATATGTCCTTAGAAATCAAACAGAACGAAATCCTCTGAGCACAATCCAGCTAAAGTTAAGCGCATCTAGATCGCATTGACTGCAACGGGAGAGTCTTAATCAGCCTTCACCAACCCGGTGCCTTCCAGGCATTTTGGACTACAGTTCCCAAATATTTTGGCTGGGGCTGATGGGAGTCAAAGTCCAAAACATATACGAAGCACCAGGTTGGTGAAAGCTGGTCTTCAATCGACAGACCTTAAGGGTGCAATCTGAAGCACTCCTGTGCATCAGCCTTTCCCCGACCTGGTACCCTCCAGCTGTTTTGGACTACAACTCCCAGCACCCCTAGCACCTAGCTGAGGCTGATGGAAGGTGTAGTCAAACATAGCTGGAGGACCCCAGGTTGGGGAAAAGCTTCTATTATTACATGGGAGTAAATCCCACTGAATGCAGTGGGACTCGACTCCAATTAAATAGTCAATTTAATAACTATTATTAATAGTTGTTGCTCTGTGCCTTCAAGTCAGTTACGACTTACGGCAACCCTATGAATCGGTGGCCTCCAAGAGCATCTCATAATTTTAATAGGGCTTGCCTTTATATGTTAGAATGCAGGATCAAGTATGCTATAGCAGTCCTTGCTATAGATCAGTACCTGTTCTGGGAGAAAGTCCTCAACTTCCTTGTAGGGGTGCCTCACATAGCAGGGAAAAACACTTGGGAACAGTGATTATACATGTGAGGGAGAGAAGACAATATTAAAATTGGTTGTTATATGCCTTTTCATCTTCCTTAGGTGAGGCTGTTAACGTACTAAACCGTTGCCTGGCCGCGATAATGGATTGGATGGGAGCTAACAGACTGAAGCTTAATCCAGACAAGACCGAGACGCTGTTAGTGAATGCCTTCTCTGCCCAGATGGTGGATGCTCACCCTGTTCTGGACGGGGTTACACTCCCCTTGAAAGAACAGGTTCGTAGCTTGGGAGTTCTTATCGACTCTTCCTTGTCTCTTGAGGCTCAGGTAGCCTCAGTGGCAAGGAATGCTTTCTACCATCTCCGATTGGTAGCCCAGCTACGTCCCTATCTGGACAGTGACGACCTCGCCTCAGTCGTTCATGCTCTGGTAACTTCTAGATTGGACTACTGCAATGCGCTCTACGTTGGGCTGCCCTTGAAGACAGTTCGGAAACTACAGTTAGTCCAGAATGCAGCGGCCAGATTGTTGACGCGGACAAGAAGGTCCGCTCATATTACACCCGTTCTGGCTCGTCTGCACTTGCTTCCTATTTGTTTCCGGGCTAAATTCAAAGTGCTGGTTTTGACCTATAAAGCCTTACACGGCATGGGACCGCAATACCTGGTGGAGCGCCTCTCCCAATATGAAACTACCCGTACACTGCGCTCAACATCTAAGGCCCTCCTCCGAGTACCATCCCATTGAGAAGCTCGGAGGGTGGTGACTAGAAATAGGGCCTTTTCGGTTGTGGCTCCCGAACTATGGAATGGTCTCCCCCATGAGGTGCACCTGGCGCCGACGCTGCTATCTTTTCGGCGCCAGGTGAAAACCTTTTTATATTCCCAGGCATTTTAATGCATATTATTATATGTATTGTTGTATTTTGCTACTGTCTGATTATTTTTGTTTACCTTTGTTGGTTTGATTCTATTGTTTTATTGTATTTATATATTCCTGATTGCTTTATTTTATGTACACCGCCCAGAGAGCCCTTGGGCTTAGGGCGGTATATAAATTAAATAAAATAAATAAATAAATAAATACGCACAGGATTGATCGTATGCTGCATGTCCGGCAAGTCCCACTGAAGTTAGTGAGACTTACTCCTGGGTAGGGATGGGCAAGAAATTCGACTCCATTCACATTTCAAGCCGAATCTATGTAATTCGCACTTTCTGAAGCAATATGAGAACTGAAACACAAGCCGTCCTTCAAAATTCACCCTCATTTGAATTTTTCAATGTGGTTTGCCAAGCAATGCATATCATAGGGGAAAGTGAGCATAAAAATGAATATATTGGTGAAAATAACATACAGAAATGCCTCATATGACAAAACAATTGCTTGCAAAAATGTGTACATGAGTCAAAAATGTGTGCACTAGGATAAATTTGCCCTGAGACGCTGGAGAATTTTCATGAGGATTTTTCTTTCAAAAATTCTCAAATTGCTGCAGAAACGTGGGGAACTGAATGCAAGATTGGAAAAAATGACAAAGTGAGATGTTTGAAACGGGCAGATCTTTCCATCCCTACTCCTGAGTAACCATGTTTAAGACTAGTGCTACAGAAGGGCTTAACTTTGGCTAGGATCTTGCCCTTGATGGTTAATTTCCATTTGATAGAAAGAAAGAAACAAAGCTTTGACAAGGAGATGGGGTGTCTGTCACACGCAAACAATTTAAAATTAATTCTTTCAGGAATGACATAAAGCAAATCTGGCAAACAAACTGTATAATGCCTTGGGGAAAAAATAACGAAGGGGGGGGGAAGAGAAGAAAATTAAGGAAATATTTTAAGAAAACTAAAAGCAAAAACTCCCTCTGGGATATTAAAAAAGGAAAAGAAAAGGTAGACATATATCTTTTGGTGTGCTTTTCCCCCTCCTAGAAGGTATAGCTCAGGGATGGGGAACCTGTGGCCCTCCTGATGTTGCAGGACTCCAGTTCCCAGCAACCAGCATGGTCCCATGGGGATGATGGGAGCTGTAGTCCTACAATATCCAGAGGGCCTCCGGTGAGTCACCCTGGTACAGTTCATACTTCCGAGTGACCTCTAGTAATAAACGTCCTAGCATCTTGCGGTTATTATCCACTTACCAATCAAGATTTCCTCCTTTAGTAGGGTAAGGTGTAAGAAAAAGGGAAGAGTGGACATAATCAGTCCATCATTAGAGTCTCAAATTACAAGAGAAGTTAAAAAAAAAAAAGCCATAAACCCTCTCTCTGCAATCCACTCATGTGTGTGCTTGTTTGTTTTTGGTCTGATTTTTAAACAGCTTTGCCATCGTTTCCCTCTCTCTTCAAACAATCCCCTTCAAACCAATTCCTTTAGGCAGGTTGAGGATCTGGAGTTTACATAGCATCACCTTCCTTGGCTTTTCATGATGACATGTGCCAAAACAAAAGACGTTATTACGAGGAGAATGGAGACTTTTAAAAACAAAATTAAAAAGATGATTTCCTGCTGGGCGTTTCAGTGAGGACCAAAGGGTCTTGGCTTCATAGTGCAAACTGTTCTCCCAATGATGCTCCTGGGCTCCCCATAATATTATCAGAGCCACGCGGAGACTTTCCTGGGGTATGGAGGTGCCCAGACACACCTCTGCACACTGTCCCAATGCAGATCACAAGACGTAGCGCAAATCCTCCAAATCTCATGCAGGAAGCTGCCTCATACCACATCAGACCACTGATCTTTACCTAGCTTGGGACTGTCTACACTGACTGGCAGCCAGTGGTGGCTGGTGCCCATTGGGACAGAAGGCAGGGAGACCCTAGAGAAGGCGGAGCCAACTAATTCTAGTTTTAGAGTGTCAGACTGGGACCTGGGCGACCAGGGTTCAAACCCCCACTCAGCCACGAAGCTCACAGGGTGACCTTGGGCCAGTCACTGTCTCTCAGCCTAATATACCTCTGTTGTGAGGATGAAATGGGGAGGGGAAGAACCATATCTGCATGCCTCCACCTTGTGCTCCTTGGAGGAAACGTGGGTTATAAATGTGCTACTACAGCCTATGGCCATACTACCTTGAACACGCCTAATCTTGTCTGATCTTGGAAGCTAAGCACGGTCAGGCCTGGTTAGTACTTGGATGGGAGACTGCCTGGGAATACCGGCTGCCATAGACGTAGAGGAAGGCAGTGGTGAACCACCTCTGAAGACCTCTTACCATGAAAACCCTATGAATATATCCAAAAGATTCATAGGGTCGCCATAAGTCGTAATCAACTTGAAGGCATCTAACAACAACAGCAATTACTACTACTACTAATTCCTCCCTTCTGAGTTCTACAAGCGGTAACGCTGAGATTAAAGAGGAGGAAGCTGACAGCCAGGACCACCCCCTGGGCTGGTTGTAAGCAAGAAGGCAGGCAGGGGGGCCTAGCTAAGAACAGACTGAGGGTGGTGGGGCACTCTCCCATGTGCCCTAATGAGCCAGCCTCCACTGCTGACAGCGACTCTCCAGGATTCCTAGACAGGAGCCTTTCGCTGCCCTACCTAGAGATGCCAGGCCTTCTTGCATGCAATGGAAGTGTCATATCAGTGAACTGCATAGCCAGTATTGTCTACTCTGGCTGGCAGCAGCTCTCCAGGGTTTCAGGTAGGAGTCTCTCCCAGCCGCACCTGGAGATGTTGCTGGGGATCGCACCTGTGGCCTTGTGCAAGAAGGCAGGTGCTCTGTCACTGAGCTACAGCCCTTCTAGGTTAGCTGAGAGACAGTGACTGTGGCCCAAGGTCACCCAGAGAGCCTCATGGGCGAGTGCAACAGAATTGCGCCCTGTGGAAAGCCAACCATCTGGCCCCTAGTTCAGGGCAAGCAGGTGGTGCTTCTGTGTGCAGGGATGAAGCTCAGCAGCTTTGCCTGGACAGAGCTTGGAAAAGTTACTTTTTTGAACTACAACTCCCATCACCCAATCCAGTGGCCATGCTGGCTGGGGCTGATGGGAGTTGTAGTTCAAAAAAGTAGCTTTTCAAAGCTCTGCTGGGCCCCCATATGACTGCTGCCTGTTCACCTTACCGTTCTGTGACGTGATATACGGAGGTTTGAGTGAACATCTGCCAGACACCTCAGCTTGATCTATGCTTTATTAACCATGGTCAACATGAATAGAGTTAACATTTAACCACGGTTTACCGTGACGTGCTAAACCGGCCATAGTCTCAGCAGCTCTCGCAATGATGTTGTTAGGTCAAGCAGTATTACTGCAGCTGAGCTGCATGCTGCGGTGGCTGGTGCCATTTGGGGGCAGATAGGGCAGAGAGCAGGCACACCAACAGTCAGTGGAGCCAGAGCCAAGAACAGGCGGAGCCAACTAAGGCCACATTCACCCCGTACATTTATTCCACTGCTATTCCATTTTCAACAGTCATGGCTTGCCCCAAAGAATCATGGGAAGTGTAGTTTGTGAAGGGTGCCGAGAGTTGTTTGGAGATGTCTTGTTCCCCTCACAGAGCTACAATTCCCAGAGTTCTCTGGGAAGAGGCATTGAGTATTAAACCCTCTGACAACGGTAGCTCTGGGAGGAGAACAGGGGTGTCCTAACAACGCTCAGTACCCTTCACAAACGACACTTCCCACAGTTCTTTGGGGCAAGCCATGACTGTTTAACGTGGAATAACAGTGGAATAAACGCATAGTGTAAATGTGGCCTAGCTCCTGGTTTGTCCCCACTTTACTCCTTGGAGGAAAGGCCCTAGTGCAGTGGTAGAACATCTGCCTCGCATGCAGAAGGCCCCGGCTTCACTCTTAAACACCTCCAGGTATGGCTGGGAAAGAGACTCTTGCCTGAAACCCCGGAGAGCCGCTGCTGGTCAGTGTAGATGATACTGAGCTCAATGGACCAATGCTCTGACTCAGCAGAAGGCGGCTTTCTGCTTTCCTATATTCCTCACTAAGTTCTACAAGGGTCAACACGGAGGCAGAGAAGCAGGAATGCTGGATGTAAGGTGGAAGGCAGGCAGATGGGGGCTGGCTGAGCGCAGACTGCAGTTGCTGAGGGAGCGCCCCTACAGGTTAGTCTCCAAGTGGGGCTCCCCTAAGATATTGGTGAGGTGACAGCTTTTCCTGGCTCACCACTGGAGTCACCACCTGGCTCCTTGGGTAGCCGCCAGTGGCCAGAGGCCCAATGTGCCAGGGACCTTTCCATCATTTTAATTACCCACAGTGCCCCAGACATAGCGATGCTCCCAGGAACATGGTAGCAAATTCAGAAGTGCAGGGTCCCTTCATGGCCCCTCAAAGCCACGCCTCCTCACTCGCATGCTTGCTCTCTGTCACCATCTTGTCACTCCTTAGTCCTTTCCACGTGCTCCTTCCCCCACAATAGCAGGTGTCACAATCAGCAGGAAAGGGGAGCATGTGGGCTACTGAGAAGAGTCTTCTCAGTGGCTCACTCAGCCCCTTTCACTCTGATTGGCTCCAATCAGCAGGAAAGGACAAGGGAAGCATGTTAGAAGATTCTTCTCAGTGGCTAACATGCTCCACTTTAATGCTGATTGGCTCACAAGATGCTGGTGATATAGGGACCCTGCTCTCCCAAAAGTAAGGGGTCTAAGACTCCTCCGAGACCCCAGGTGGCTACACCCCTGGATGTTTCCCCAGGACATTATGAAAAATGAACATTAGAAGAGGATGGTGGGGCATTGTGGGTCATTGAAACAACAGGTGGTTTTCAGAGCCCCTGGCCACAGATCACAGCACAGCTATTGCCTGCCAGCAGTGGGAGGCGTGGGTGCATAGCAGAGGACACCCGAGGCCAACTCTGCATAAACAAAATTAAACTATTAACTCATTTGATGAGGACCCGGGAAAAACCTCAAGCCAACGCTCCAGAGTTGCCTCGCAGACACCTCCCATCGTTTATTCCAAAACTTGTTAATTTCACGGTGGATGCCTTGTTTCATATAGTTTTGCTTAGATTTCCATCTAGATGAAATGATGGAGCGCTCCCAGCCCCCCCGTCAAGAAAACATTGCCGTGACCGTTTCACTGCGAGGGGGTGGGTCGCTGAAATAGCAAACGGCCCCAGCGGGACCTAAACTAATCCTGCTCACTTTTTCCATAAGCCCCGTTGAACGCTGCAGGACTAAACTTCTGCCTGAATATTTTTAGGATCAGGCTGATTTTCAGCCCTGACTGGGTCCAAACATTTTCACACTGAGACAGGAAAAGAGCAAAGGTTTCCACTTCACACCTCAGGCTTTCCTTTCTCTTGAATGCTTAGCTGGAGAAGCTGCGCACCCTAATAGGTTACAAAAGTATAATTGCAGCGAGTTTTCCAATTAAACTGAACAAGCCCATTGACTGTGCTTCAAATGGTCCCGTGGAGAAAAGTTGCTATCAATTTTCTAAACCACATGGAACCAGCAGTCCTGCGGCACACTGAAAACTCTCCCCTCTCTTTCGGGGGTGTGTGTCTTTCTTGTGTTTTAAGCTCAAAGTTAAAATTTCCTTTCCTTCGAGCAGGTGCCTGGCAGCATAACAAGTGGGGATCTGCATAAATCCACAGTTTTTCTGCACAAAGTCACACATTTCTCTCTCTCTCTCTCTCTCTCTCTCTCTCTCTCTCACACACACACACACACACACACACACACCTCTTATCAAGATGTACTGACGGCCATCAACTTGGATGGCTTTAAAAGAGGGTGTGTCAAATTCATGCATAATAAGGGGCTACTAGATACAATGGCTACATTTTGCCTCTGCTGTCAGAAGCATGATGCTCCTGAATACCAGTTGCTGGAATTCGCAGGAGGGGAGAGGGCTTCCTATTGAGGCATCTGGTTGGCCACTGTGAGAACAGGATGCTGGACTAGACGGGCCGCTGGCCTGACCCAGCAGCCTCTTCTTTATGTTCTTATCTTACATGCTAGATCCATACCCACACGGTCAAACAGTTGACTCTCGGAGCTGGCTAATTGCTTAAGCACTTCTCTGCCTGCTAGTCTAGCCTCAGGGTTACCTAGAAGTGAACTATAACTTACTGGGCTACGTTCAAGGTGGTGGTTTTGTTTTTGACCCTTAAATATTAGGCAGGCATCATCTCTGTTGTTTTTCCGGCACCTACTGAAGACCTTCCCCAACCCTTTTAAATGATACCTTTCTCCCAGTCTGCATCTGTGTTGGACTTGCTTTTGACGATGTTTTTAAAGATGTTTTGTTTTTAGAATGTTATTACTGTTTTATTGTTTGTTGCCCTGGGCTCCCATTGGGAGGAAGCGCAGAATATAAATTAAATAATTAGAATCTGGGAAGCTGGATTTTAATTTCCTATAATGTCCTAGAGGAGTGCTACATCAGCTGTTGCAGAGCATTGTGGGAAATTCAAAATGGTGGGTGGCTCCTCAGCTGCCGCCAGGCAACTGTGCTGGCCTCCGTGTCATCCACAGTAAGCCTAAAATGTTGGCAGATGCCAGACCATAATGAGTGCTACCGCTAGCTCCGATAACACTTCACATGTGCTGCTTACTCCACTGAACCCTGAAATGATTTCCTAAGAAATAAGTTTTCTCTCAGCATTTTGCTAAATGCATTCTCAAGCAGAAGTCTGATATAACTCCTGGAAGAGGTTCAGATGTTGATTAGCCTTTAAAGGAAGAGCGCTGTAGAGCTGTGGGAGGAATGCTTTGTAATGTACCATTGCCACGGTCATTGTTACATGGATGGTGTGCTCTACAGCAGCCTTAGCCAAGCGGGTGCCGTCCTGACGTTCTGGATTAAAGGTCCCATCAGCTGCAGCATCAACAGGACAAGCTTTTTTCCCTCTTGGCATGGGGGTAAAGTGACGTAAAAAGCTTAATTGCTGTAAGCAAGGCTACTGTAATTTGCACAGGAGCTGGGCTAGCAAAAAAGTTGGCAACCCTCTGAGTAGGGGCCAGGTTACCTAGTCCAGGGTTAGCCAATGAGATGCCCTTCAGATATTGCGGACAACAACTCCCATTGGACAACACTGACTATGCTAGCTGGGGCTGACAGGAGTTGGAGTCCAAACAATCTGAAGGGCACCACGTTGACTACCCCTGATCCACACCTTGTATGACCCCTAGATGTGAGCTTTCCCCCACAGCAGCTCAAGCTTAAAAATATTTGAAACAATTAACGCAGTTACTGCCTTTGCCATCAAGCTCACCAGGAGGCATCTCAATTAGACTTAATGAGCAGTAGAATAATCATACTTAATACTGAAAGTTCAGTCTTAAAGCAAGGTGACTTCAACTATATCCACAGACATGATGTCAGGGTACATTCAGAGTACACGCAGGAGTTAGGCTGGTGTGCCCCCTAAGCTAACCTGCTGCTGTCAAGTGTGATAAAGAAATTGGGCCATTATTGTAGTGGCATCTAACCTTTGGAATTCACCCCTCTTAAATATTAGCCAGGCACCGTCTCTGTTGTTCTTTTGGTGCCTATTGCTATAGCACAGTGGGGAGGAGAGCCTGGCTGGGAGTCCAGAGTCTGTGAGTTCAAATCCCCGCTTGCGTCTCCTGGGCGTCAAGGGCCAGCTAAAGATCACCCCCACGGGGAGTGGCTCAGGGGTTACGTGCCCTGCTACCTGTGCAGCCGTGGGCAAGCAGCATAGTCCCAAGCAGCCCAGTTGCCCCCCAGCTGGCAGTTGCAGACAAGGAAGGGGCTGGCTTGTGCAGCTGTGGCAAGCTGAGCAGGCCCTAATCAGCTGGGAAGGACTAGCCTCAGAGGGAGGCAATGGTAAACCTCCTCTGAATACCGCTTACCATGAAAACCCTATGAATACAACAACAGCAAAAGGATTTATAGGGTCACCAAAAGTCAGAATCAACCTGAGAGCATGTAAAACCAACAACAACTTGAAGACCTTCCTCTTCCAACAGGCTTTCTGAGCAGAGATCTTTCCCAGACTGCACTTGTTTTTGAATTGTTTTTAAGATGCGTTCATTATGTTGTTTGCTGCCCTGGGCTCCTTTTTGGAGGAAGGTTGTAATAAATATTTAATAAGTAACATGTAATAACACAATAAGGGACACCGTGCCATCACTACTGTTGAAGCCTGGTCTGCTGGGGCACATGGAATGGGAAGGCACCATCATGTCCTTTCCCTCTAGCAGCAAACTGTCATGGGCCGGCCCTGACGTTGGGAGATGATATTTGTCCACAAAGCACGAGAAAAAATAAACACCAACAAAATAAAGACATTTTTGGAGAGTATGCACTCTAACCAAAATGAGTCTGAGGCTATGACAGTTTCCCAGAGACTCACTTGAGTGCTCTGATGCGGGGAAAGGGGAGCCTCAGGCTTGGGGTACATATGCAGTCCCCCCAGTCCTCTCTAGTTGGCCCTTGGCCCATCCACATGCCTCTCGCTTGCCTGGATGGAGATTAGAGAGAGGGGTATGTGAGAGTGTGCAGGAACTAGCCTGCTGTGCAAAGGTATTTACATTCATTGATCGGCCCACTTTTCACTCTGGCCCCGCCCACCACTGGCATGTGGCCCCTGGAAGGTTGCCCAGAAGGGAATGCGGCCCTCGGGCTGGAAAAGGTTTCTCACCTCTGTTCCTAAGCAGGAACATTACCAAAAAAAAAAAAGATTTCCAAGGAAAAAAAACAGGCACCAGCCTCATCTAACGGGAAACTAACATGAGGCTTCCTCTGTTTGGCCCAGAGGTGGTCAAAAAGCATGCATTCGTGCTGGCAGGAGGCACGGGTCTGGGCTGGCCTCGAATGCAAACAAGCCCCACCTTGAGCTGACTGAGCCTCTGGGCCCAAGCCAAGCCTGGATCTCCATGCGCAAGAGGAGGAACACCCTGAGGACTCGGCTGTGGATTTTCTCCTTCAACACTCACATAGCATCTACTAGCATTCGTTGGGAGTGCCCAGTGCCATTTGTGTGGGAGGGGGCTGTTAGATGAGAGTCCACAAGCATCCCCTTCACCTATCAGCATCCCTGCCTCCACTCCCACCTGGTTAGATGTAAATGTTGTCTTTTACAGGTTTAATCTTGCATGCCTCGGAGGACTGAGCGACTGGGTGCAGGCGCCAGCCAGGAGGGAGCCAACCCACTGAGCAGAAGAAGTACATAAGAGACACAGCCCTGTAAAATATCATTGCCGGAGGCCACCACTTTGGTAAATGTCTTCTTTTTATTATTCATGGGCTACAGCTGAAGCAACCTCTCTCTCTTTCTCTCTCTCAACCCCCACCCTTTCTTCCCCTCCCCACCCTGTGTCCAAAAATGTACGTTCTCCCTACATCAGAGAGAGTCACACTGTTAATGACGAACAGAGCTTTAAGCCGACTTTGGTCTAATGCGGCTGTAAATGAGTCATAAACGTTTCATAGCAGATTCTTGGGGCCCTAAACTGAGCAGCGAGGTGGATGGGGGAATACTTACAGCTTCCGTGGAGGGGAGGAAGCCATTGTCCTGGAGGGCGCAGCCAAGGACAGGGGTGGGGGTCAGCTCTGCGGCTCTGTGGGGCTTTTGAGCACCCTTCAACGAGTGCCGGGAGTGCTTCCATCTCCCTTTGCGGCCTTCCTCCCTTGATCTGGCTCTCAGCCTGCAAGGAGATTGATGCAATGACAAGTTAGGACCATGGGAAGCTGGTTTGTACTGAATCAAACTAATGGCCCATCTAGCTCAGTAGGAGTCAGCACTGATTGTAGGTGAGCCAGCCAGCCAGCCAGCCAGCCATGAATGACTGTTTAGTCTTGAACCCAATCAGTTCCTCTAGGGCTACTTGCATGTTTGGCCTCAGCTGTGCGAGCACTGTCTGTGGTCCTGAATCCCACCATGGGGCTGACTTGGTGCTCTCCAAGGTGCTGATTTAGCCTAGCCTAGCCAAGGGAACAAGGAATGACTGACTTACTTGGGCTATCATCTCTCCTTAGTGGGGCCATTCCTGTGAGCAGCTGTTGCAGAGCTGATGGGAGTTGTAGTCTAAAACAACTGGAGGGCACCAGAGTGGTCTGCACTGACTGGCAGCAGCTCTCCTTGGTTTCAGACAAGGGTTTTTCCAGCCCTATCTGGAGACACCAGGACCTTCTGCATGGAAAGCAGATGCTCTACCACTAAGCTATGGCATCAGGATGAAGCCAAGTGCACCAGAAAGGCTCTGCTTGTGAGCTGGCCAGAGGTATCTGTCAGGCCACTGTTGTAGACTGAAAACTGGATTAGACATACCTTTGGTTTGTTGCGGGCAGGTAAACCTTATGTTCCCATGCACACTTTATTAGGAACACAGGCACCTGCCTTACACAACCTCAGACCATTTATCTGCCACACTCTATGTTAGTAAATAGGATAGTGGACCTTGTGCACATTTTTATACAGGATCTGAGGAACAGGGATGGATGACTCAATCTACTAGCAGTCCATGCCACTTTCACGCGTCTTTATATTCTGTCACAATTTTGCATTAATCTTTTTTTTAATCCATGTGAAAATTCACATTCGAATACATATTCTAAAAGTCTCTTTTTAAAAAAAGGCATTTTAGCCCAGAACTGCTCTTTTAGTCCAGAACTGTATCACAACATGTGGGCAAGTACAAAATCTGATGGACAGCTATGTTATCATCCTCATGTCAGTCTAGGAGTCGCATCTTAGGTTAGTGTGTAATAATTCAGAAAGAGCCAATTCCCCAAGGGTTGTGCCAAGGACTTTACAGCTTCTGAAATTATCAGATTGTGGGTTTACACCACGGATAGCCAGCATGGTGCCTCCCTGATGTCACTCGACTCCAATTCCCATCAGCCCTAGCCAGCACGGCCAGTGATCAAGGATGATAGGAGCTGTAGTCCAGCAGCATCTAAAGGACACCAGCTTGGCTACTCCTGGATCACATGCCACGGAATGTGAATCAACATTCCAACTGGGAGGAGCAACAAGCTTTCACAGGGAAACACAAGTTTTTTAAAAAATGTGTGTGTTCCACTGACATAAGATGGAACCCAGCCTATGGGATTCTTACCTGTTTCCATATTTCCCCGAGTGGGAATTTGTGCTCTCTGAGCCAGAGTGGCGGCGATGGTGGCGGCGTTGAGATTTTTGTAGCTGACTGCGAGAGCTTTGGAAAAGGAAGACAGGGGGGAAAAGACCCTTGACATTAATCTGCATGATCAAGGCATCCTTGAAAGGATGTTGGGGAAGGCTGCTCCATAATAGAGGGGGGAGCAGGATTGAAGAGGGGATTTCAGCAAATACATTCCAGGAGAGGTTAGACATCCAACAATTAAAAAAAAATCCCCTCCCACCCCCATGTTTGTCAGAAAAGTCTTTTTTAGCTCTTACAGGTGCAAGGCAGGTGCTCTGCCGCTGAGCTGCAGCCCTTCTAGGTTAGCTGAGAGACAGTGACTGTGGCCCAAGGTCACCCAGGGAGCCTCATGGGTGAGTGCAACACCCTAACCGCTAGCACGTATTGTTTGCTGTCCTTTATGAATTGCTTAGAGGTCTTTTGTCAAGTATGCAGCATATACATTTTGTGAAATAAATATAATAAATGCATTCACATTTTATCGCACACTTATTGCACAGAGCAGCCATATGACACCTTAAATAAACACAACGTACAAAGAAAAGGGATTACAAAAATCCAAAACTAAAAAATCATTTATATATATATATGCAAATGTAACAATTATCACAAAACTGGTTTTATTTTCTCTGGATTTACATTTTTTAATTGTATAGTAGTAGTAATAGTAATAATAGTAGTAGTAGTAATAGTAATAGTAATAATAAATCTATTACTACTGCTATATGCTGCCTAATAACAATGTTCTCTGAGTAGTTTAAAATAACTATAAAAAGACTAGCGTAGAGGGGCAGACCCATTCAATAACTGGGGTGCATGGGCATCAAGAGTGATTCACCTCATGCCCTTACAAGAGCACAGATTATATAATTTACTTTTGTTTTTATTTTCCTATGAACTCATTATAACCCATATTTCCATCAAGGATCTCTTCTTCCCCTGGAGGAAAGCTGGGATTATCCTCACAACAACCCTGTGAAGTAGGTTTTTGGCTGAGAGCAAGGCTGACCCTGGTCTCCCAGATCCTAGTCTGTTCACTCCAACCACCACAACACACCACACTGTCTCATTAGGAGGGTGCCCTTGTTGGAGACTGTAACAGGCGACTTGGGGGAGATGATCACCAAGGAGGTATAGGGTAGGTGGGTGCCGCACTGGCAGGTCTAATTAGGTCTTTGGCCGGAGGTTCCCCACCACTGATCTAGGCTGATCAAGAGTTCTGGAGAGCTCAAAAGCTGGTGATATTTTGGTTGGCTAAGAGAAGCATTGCCCTGATATGAATTTTGGAATTTTTCTTATGGGTCAACATAGCTACCTGTAGTTTTTGTCTGTGTTAGCCAACAACACCCACCCACCCCCTATGCTCACAGATGCAGGCACGCATGAAATAGCCCTAGTGATGGCTACTTACTGTTTCTTGTGTTTTCTTTCATCCTTCCTTTTTCTTTTTGGGCTTGAGGAACTAAATATGAAAAAAAGAGGGGGGAAGAAGAATTGGTAAATTGCCATTCGGTTTAGAGAACCACCGGAAGTCTAACAGCTCATCAGGGCATGCGGACCTATAGGAACGTCCCTATGCTCATTTGCATCTTGTGATGCCAGAGCATGCACAAAATGGTCTTTCTGCAAGAGCAGCGAAGGGTGGCTGGAGAGATGAACCTCTCTGAATCTGCTTTGTCAGTAGGTTTGGATCTAAAACTCCAAACAGACTTAGAAATGCAGGCCTGCTGTTCATGCCCAGCTAGACTTAGCGCAGGCGTGGGGACCTCAGGCCCGGGGGGCAAATGTGGCCCTCTGGGTCTTTCTGTCTGGCCCTTGGAACACTCTCCCCAGACCACACTGCCTCTTCACAGGCCACATCCATCACTGGCCATGCACTGTCTGGCTGAAATAGGTTCTTGAAGTCTGTTTGCAGACAGAGAGGGGTGTCTGAGTGTGTGCAGAAACTAGGCTGTTTGTACAACGGTGAAATTTATATTTGTTGCTCCACCCACTTTTGCCTCTGAACCCACCCACCACTGGCATGTGGCCCCCAGAAGGTTCCCTTTAATCATCCCTGGTATAAGTAACTGTGGTTCAGTTGCCCCTTCAGTCATGAGGAAAGACTTATGGTAGCGACCAGTGACCAGTGGAACTGCTACATCTATATATGCATGTGTGTGTGTGTATATATATATATATATATATATATATATATATATATAGTATTTTATGTATTTTAATTGTATTTTAATGTTTTTGTGATTGTTTACAATTTTATTATGTACGTGTTTGATTTTACTTTTGTAAGCCGCCTTGAGTGCCCTATTATAGGGTTAGAAGGGCGGGATAGAAATATTTTAAATAAATAAATAAATAATACATCTGATATGTCTTGACAAAGGTGACCAGCTGCCCCACTGACCAGTGGGGAGCTGGTTCAGCCTGTGATTCTAGAGCTACAACTCCCATCACCCCTGGCCATTGGCCGTGCTTGCTGGGGCTGATGGAAATGGTAGTTCAGCAACATCCGGAGGGCTAAAGGTTCCCCATCCCTGTTCTATAATAGTTCTGGCAAGCATCCAAAGCCCTCATTATCCTTACCTATGTCTTTTCTTCTTTGAAGACAACCTGCAAAATACAATGTAAAAGATCCCAGAATGAGTAAACTAGGTGTGGGTGTCACCAGACAGAATCAGCAAACATTTTTGATTGAAAAAATGCCTTTCTGGTTGGACTCTTGCCATGCCAGGGACAACAGGAGGGTGTTGCAAGAGGCTGATGTGAAATTCTTCCCAGCAAAAAGCAGGTTTTAAAATGAACTTGGATTCCATTTATGAGGAAGTTTTTCCTTGTTCAGGCTAGGGTTGGGCGAGAAATTAGACTCAGATTGCAATTGAAGCTGAATCTATCAAATGTGCACTTTCTGAAATAATATGAGATCCGAAACACAGCCATCATTCAAAATTCGTTCTTATCCGAATTATGTAAGGGAATTCTTCAGCCAAACAATATTTTATTAAAAACACATATATTAGGGGAACGTGTGCATAAGTATGAATATATTTATTTTATTTAACAAAATTTATACACCAGTCGAATATAAAAACCTCAAAGTAGTTTACAAAAACATTAAAATTATCAATAAAACTGTTAAAAAGAAGTAATCAAAACATATTTTAAACAATTTAAACGGCTACTAACCAAAGATTTTTTTGTAAAAACATGATACAAAATTATATTAGGAGAAATTGCTTGCAAATATGTGTACGGCAGTCAAAACTGCAGACAAAAATAAGTTTATTAGAAGAAATTCACACTAAAATGCTGATGAATTTTCATGAGGACTTTTTAAAAAAACCCACAAATTGCTGCAGTAACGTCGCGAACTGAATTTAAGATTGGAAAAGTGAGAAACGGCAAGGATCAAAACAGACAGAACTTTCCATCCCTACCTAAGGAAGAGGAACGTGACAGTCAAAACCATCCCCAGCCTAGATGTATATAACAACTGGGAGCTGGCTGAAGGCAGCCTCACGCTGGTGGGGCAGTGTCCCATTTGCTCTAATGAGCCAACCCCCCCCCCACTGCCTTGCCCTCCTGGCTGAAGGGGGGATCAGGCCCAGGGGAAGAAGGGGGTTCAGCAAAGGACGGCAAGGAGTGAAAGACTGAGAGGCTCTCCCTTAAAAACTAGCACTGGGCACAAGGGGAATCTTCCTGAGCAGGAGCAAATTTTGCCGCTGTCTGGAAAACAACCGCGGGAAGGCATACCTGTTTCTTTTCCTTTTCTTTGAGCTCTTCTTTTTCTTCTTCTTCTTCAGAGGGGAGGGGCTACCAGATGGAGACCTAGGGGGGAATCAGGAGGCGGTGGGATCATTATGCAAAGAAGTCTCCTGGAAAGGCTTGCAGTTTGCAGGCAGATGAAAGGGCCTCAACTAGGGCTGCACATGAGGCTCCAGCAATCCGATTGGGGGGGGGGCTGAATCCGACCTGGGGCCGACCTGACTTTGATCCAGGCCTTGGAGTGGGCTCTCCTCAGTCGTGCAGCCAGGAGAAGTACCACCTTATTAAATGTGCAGTTTGAAAGGGAGGGGTGAGGTGTGGATCTGATCCAATGCGGGGCAATCCAGGGCTGCTTCGACCCAAACTGGCTGAATCCTGGGTCTAGCCGAATTGGCTTGATTCAGTTTGGGATCTGGGATTCAGCCAGATCCGCGGCTCAGCCCTTGCCTCAATGTGTTTCACTTCTTTCAGGGCCAGACTAGATGTTTGCATGCAGCTAAGAGCCTTGTTCTAAGAGCCTTGTTCTTTATTCCTAAATTGTAGGGGTGTGTGTGTGATCCTGACAAGGAACACAGCCTGCAAGAGGAGAGGCTTATCTCTTCCCTACCAACTCCCTCCTTCTCCATGCACATGCCTGGTAGCATCCTTGGGGCAACAGAGTCTCTATTGGCACTAATAGCTACATCCAGATGGGAGTTTCCCTGACGCAAACACTGGGCCCTTTAACACCTGAGATAGGGGTTTTCAGGACTCAGCCTCTTCCTGTGACTGTAATTTGCTTTAACTGTTTTTAATATTGACTGTTAAATGGTTGAAACCTGCCCTGAGACCTGCCAGTGAAGGTGAGGCAATCAATAAATGTAAACCATAACAATGAAAGTAAAATGATAGTCAGACTTTAGCTCACCTCCTTCTCTTTTTCCGAGTAGATTTCTTTTTCTTTTTCTTTCCTCTAGTCGGAGGTGGTGCAAATTCCTCATGACAGGTTGGGCTTTGGGTGCAGGGTGAAAGAAGAAGAACACAGCAAGTTTGAATGTGTCAATCACAGCCGTTTGTCAATGTCTTGACAGTTCTGATCCCCAAAGCATGGCTGTCTGTGAAGGATGGTGTTTTGTGGCAGATTCGTAACGTAGGGTGAATATTTAATTGCCATGTTCCGGGTAATTTAGTCATGCTTGAAATTAACTGTCTCCTCTAAGGATTTATTGCACATATAATGAGAGAGTTACTGTATGTTAACTCGCTTGGCACCAAGTTATTTAAGACATATTTATTGAGGTTAACCACTCTATAATAGATTTATACATTTGGCTTCCCTCAGTAAATATGTTTTAAAATAAATTAATCAGAGTTTAATTTGCAAAGGATAATGGTTGCAAGCACGGGCATCCACCTAATTTATTTTTAAAAGAGAGTTCTAATGTATATTAAATAGCAATTGATTATATAAGTAGCAGATTTAGGCTGCAGTCCTAAGGCCTGGGCATAGTAGTGTAGAACTCATGGAGGTTCATCCACCTTATCCAATGGCCTGCCGGGCTCTTGCTGGAAGGGTCGAAGTGAGGGCAGAGAAGCATTTGGGGCTCTTTAGTTTAGACAAAAGGCGAGTAAGAGGTGACATATAGAAGGGTATAAAATGATGTATGCGTCTTGAATTTCAGCCTTCGTAGAATCAGCTTCTTGTAATCTTCCAAGTAATTAGATTGCTTAAATTCTTCTTGAGGCTGTTAGGATTATAACAACTTGTGTACAGGATTGTAGCCTTGACTCTTGGTGGTACTATTATTGAGTTCAGTGGCTCTTTGGGATAAACACACATGGGATCATGCCTCAGTACAACCACTAAAAGGACCTAACACATGTGGGAGCAAAAGTGGGCAACCAAGATGATCAAGGGGATGAAGCGACTCCACTAAGAGGAAAGGTTGCAGCATTTGAGGCTTTTTATTTTAGAGAAAAGGCAGGTAAGAGGTGACATGATAGAAGCATGTAATATGATGTGTGGTGTAGAGACCATGGATAGAGAAAAGTTTTCCTTCCTCTCATAACACTAGAACTGGTGGACATCCAACGAAGCAGAGTGTTGGAAGATTCCGGACAGACCAGAAGAAAGGTCTTCTTCACCCAGCGCATCGTGAAACTATGGGATTTGATCTCACAGGAGACAGAGATGGCCACCAGCTGGGATGGCTTTAAAAGAGGATTAGTCAAGTAAGAAGACAAGGCTGTCCATGACTACTAGCCACGATGGCTATGCTCTGCCTCTTTGATTGGAGGCAGCATGCTTCTGAAAACCAGCTGCTGGAAACTGCCAGAGGGGAGAGTGCTCTTTGCACTCAGGTCCTGCTTGCGGGCTTCCCACAGGCATCTGGTTGATGGCTGTGAGAACAGGATGCTGGACTAGGTGGGCCACTGGCCTGATCCAATAGCTGGGCTCCTCTCATGTTCTTAAGTATTCTTGACTCCTCCCTCCTTTTCAAAAATACTCTCCTTCCTATTCAGGGGTATAGTTGTCCATGGTCTCAGGGGGTCTTAGACCCTTTACTTTTCTGGGACCAGGGTCCCAGCAGGGTCCCTGTGTCTCCAGCATCATATAAGCTAATCAGCATGAAAGGGGAGTGTGTTAGCCACTGACAAGAGTCTTCTAACATGCTTGCTTGACCTTTCCTGCTGACTGGAGCCAGAGTGAACAGAGGTGAGTCAGCCACTGGGAAGACTAGGTAGCTAACACTCTCCCTTTTCATGCTTCTTGGCTCCTAGGAATGTCTGTTGCTGAGGGGGAAGGCATTAACAAGGATCTCATTCTCAACTCAACAGCAAGGAAGGGGCATGGCTGTGACTAACAAGAAGGGACCCTGCACTTCTGAATTTGCCACTACACAACTGTTCCTATTAAAACCATCCAGAGAGGGTTTACCATTGCCTCCCTCTGAGGCTAGTCCTCCCCAGCTGGCTAGGGCCTGCTCGGCTTGCCACAGCTGCACAAGCCAGCCCCTTCCTTGTCTGCAACTGCCAGTTGGGGGGCAACTGGGCTCCTTGGGACTATGCAGCTTGCCCATGGCTGCACAGGGCACATAACCCCTGAGCCACTCCCTGTGGGGGTGATCTTTAGCTGGCCCTTGACACCCAGGAGACATGAGCGGGGATTTGAACTCATAGACTCTGGACTCTGGATACCGCTTAGCATGAAATCCCTATTCATAGGGTCGCCATAAGTTGGGATCAGCTTGAAGGCAGCCCATTTCCATTAAAACCATGGAAAGAAAGCAAAAGGGACAAAACTATGCTAGTTTTAGGCATGGCATAGTTCATTCTCTGCTTTTTCAACTTCTTAGAAAACTGGAACCAGTGCCTTCCCTGGGTCTGCCTAGAGCGTGCCCCCTCCCGAGCCCTACTGATGTTAGAGCCCTAAACTAGGGGTTCCCAAACTGCATCCACATTAAATGCTCACAGTGTATTTTACGGTATTATCATTTGGATTATGATGGAAGTCAAACTGTAATACAAATAAAATACAGTAGGAGAAATTAATGAAGCAATAGAAATGCAATTAAAAATCATGCAACATCTAGCACAGTGCATTACAGTTGCTACAACAGGCAGGAAAATGATTAAGTAAATGATTGATTGAGAAACTCTGCTCTAGACGGAAGTTCTGGTGGAAGCTGCGGTGGGGAGGGGGCCATCCAGCATCAGATCTCCCTCTGAGGTTGATGTCGATCTTGGAGAGAGAGAGAACCAATGCACCCTATTGTATTTATTTATCAAAGTATTTCTGTGCCACAATATCCTAAAACATAAAGGCAGTGTACAATGTTAGAACATAAAAATGCCATTTAAAAATAAAAAGACAGACTATCGTTAAGGTGACCGGCTCATCAATTATAAAAACGAAACAGCTGCAAAGGTCTCTTGGCATAAAAAGAAAAAGTCTTCAAGAGACTTGAAGGAAAACGACCCTGGGCATGGGCCTCAAGGCAGGGGAGGAAACAGCTGTTCATGACAGATGCTATTGGAGGTCGCTGATTCATAGGGCCGCCATAAGTCGTAATCGACTTGAAGGCACATAACAACAACAAGTTCAGTGGTGGCTGGTCCATTAGGGTGCATGGGGCAATGCCCCACCAATCTCAGTCTTCCTCAGCCAGCCCACACACACCTCCTTTCTTACTTACAACCAGTGCAGGGGTTGTCCCTGCCTGCCAGCTTCCTTACCTTAAGTCTTATTGGTGCCCTAGCAAGGCGAAGGATGGGGACGGAGCGATAAGGTGCTGAAACCTATTAGGTTTCAGCACCTTGGGCAGCTCCTGGAAAAAACCTGGATTCCACTTCCCATCAGGGCTCAGGGGTGCAGAGCCAGGGAAGACTGTTGCTCCAGTCTTTAAACATGTCAAAACAAACAGAGAATAAACTCTGCTGTCCCTAAAAGTAACATAGTTTTATCCCTTTTATTTTCTTCCCATAGTTTGCAATAGGAAGGAGAGTGTTTTTTAAAAGGAGGGAGGGAGTCAAGAATGCTCAAGAACCAGTAGCATAGTGGCAAATTCAGAAGTGCAGGGTCCCTTCATGACAGTTGCAGCCACGCTCCCCTTTCATGCTGATTGGCTCAAGCATAGGGACCTGCTGGGACACTGCTCCCAAAAAAGTATGGGGTCTATGACCCGCTGCAACCCTGGAAGACTACACCTTGGTCCTTGAATTCTGATCATGCCTCTTGCTTGCCTGGATCATAGAATCATAGAATAGTAGAGTTGGAAGGGGCCTATAAGGCCATCAAGTCCAACCCCCTGTTCAATGCAGGCATCTGGTTGTTTGGATGGAGGATAGAGAGGTGTGTGTGAAAGAGTATAGAAATTAGCCTACTGTACAGAGGTAAAAGCTATTGCTTTGCCCACATTTGCCTCTGGCCACCCACCAACCCTGGGATGTGGCCCCTGGAAGATTGCCCAGAAGGAAATGTGGCCCTTGGCCTGAAACAAATTCCCCCAGCCTTGGTCTACGGGAAATCACCCAGGGCTTGTGCCAGCAGATCCTGATCTACCTTGTGTCCACCTCTGGCATAGTGAACAGGCAGGACCTGGCAGTGCACACTCAGAGCTTGCACTAAAGACTCTTGGAATAGTATTTTATTTTTATTTGAGCCTTGCTTGGCAATTACGTCCGCGGCTAGCGGGGAAGAAATACACCTGCTCAAGCAATTCTTTGTTTTCCCATCGATGTTTTCTGCTTCTTCTTCAAGAAACGCCGTTAACAGAATGAGAGCTCTGCCTGAAGGGTATCCATTTGCACCCAGGGCATTACGCAAGAGGCCGCTGAGATTGCTGAGCTGCAGCTTGCCATGGAAAGGGCCTTTATTTCCAAGGCAAGAAAGCAGAATGTATTCGCCTCCCCGTAGTGCAGGTTTGCCGCAGTCTTTCAGAGCGAGCCTGGGTTTTTTTTTTTGTTAAGAGTCTGTATCCAAACATTGCCTGTCTCCCTTTCTGATATAATAGGCTGGGGTTGCAATTAAGAAACAGTCCTCACCATCAAAGCTAAGGCACTGCACAGGCTTGGACCGAGTGATTACATACCTGCGTGCAAACTCAACGGGGAGTTTGAAAGCAGTAAAAACAGGCCAGACATCTTCACGCCACTGCAAGACAAGCCACCCTAACGAGAGGTCCGTGAAGTGTGCAGAGAGGCCGATCCTGTACATCGGGCGCAGGAAACCTTTACCAGACTGAGGACCGCATTCCCGTCTGCGCAACCTTCTTGGGGGCCACGAGCCGGTAGTGGGCGGAGCCAGAAGCAAAAGTGGGTGCAGCAGCAAATGCAAATTCTACATTCGGACAGTAGGCTAGTTTCTATACAAGCTCACACCCTCCTCTCTCTCCTCCATGCAAGCAAACAAGAGGTATTCAGAGTTATTGCTGTTGCCTCTCCCTGTTGCCCTGGGAGACAAATTCAAGGACACATTTCAGCCAGGAGCGTGCAAACCAGCGCCAATGAGGGTGTGGCTCATGGAGAAGGGGTGTGGCTGGGAAGGAGGTGTGGTCTGGAGAGAGTCCCAAGGGTCAGATAGACACCACTGGAGGGCCGCACTTGGCCCTAGGCCCGAGGTTCCTCCACTGTCTTGACCTAGTGCTTTGACTTCAACACTGACCCCGAGCCTTACCTGCGTGTTTTCTGCCTGGCATACTCCTGGCTGTCCTTCAGCCGCACACAGCCATTGAGGCTAGAGGTCTCTTGAGCTGGGCGTGGCTCCTCTGGGCGCTTGTTGTCTGTTGGAAGCGACAGGCAGCCCAGTGCCTCGGTGCTGGAACAGAAGGGGAGAGAGAAACCTTGTCAGAGAAACCTTCCCAGGGTGAGTGGGAGCCTGCTGAGGCAGTTTAGGAAACTGCACGCTCCGCAGGGCAGAGGACTCGCAGGACAAAGAGAGACATCTGTCACCAATTCCCTTTGGATCTGCATATCCTGATTTGCTGGAGCTTGGGGCCCGCAGGGGACATTGTTTTGGGGGCTGCTGATGACCGAGGCAAGAAGAGCTTTAGAGCTCCAGTGAAGGGCTTTGGGGACCAAAACTTCTCCCATTTCAAAATTCAGTACAGCACCTAGCTTATAAAACCTTGGCATACATATCAATAGTGTACACATTCCCCAATTTTCCCTCAAAGAGCTTTGGCCTCCCATGGTACCTGGGACGGATAGTCTTTGGGAAATTCTCCTTGATTAAGTCTCCTGCAGGGAGCCTTGCGATAATCCTTTCCTTCGAGATTAGAATAATTGTCCATATTAAATTGCAAACGCTTTCCCATCACAAACGTGAAAGCCTGGCAGAAACATGCAGACACTTGCATGCACACAGCTATCCATCTGACATCCCAAGAGTCCAGTCCAAAGAGATTACCAGTAATTTCAGGGCTCTGGGGAGCTTTGGAAATCAATGGGAAAGAATATTGGGATGAGGTAAAAGCAGCCTTTGATGGGATTGCAGAACAATTATTTCCATCAATAATTGCTCGCCATCCAGGGGGAATAGTTCAGAGCTTGCTCCACAATTGTAGCACTTTATTAACCGGAAGGCAAGTATGAATTAACCCTGGGAACAAAAATACTATTACCCAGCGTAAAAGCTGTATAGTTCAAAGTGTGTTTGCGCTGTCTCTGTCTCTGGGTGGAGCACATGCACTGCCTGTTGAATTCAAAGGTACCACCACACACACACACACACACACACACACACACACACACACACACACCTGTGTAGGTCCATTAGGGGGGAAAAATCCAGAAAGAAATAAGAAGCACTAGTCAAAATTCACCAACTAGTGAGCAAGCTTCCAAGCTGCACATAGCTCTTCTTCAGACTGCAAGTTGAACATATAAAGGGAAGAAAATCTATTCAATTGTTGTTATATGCCTTCAAGTCGATTACGACTTATGGCAACCCTAGTGAATCAGCGACCTCCAAGAGCATCTGTTATAAACCACCCTGTTCAGATCTTGCAAGTTCAGGCCTGTGGCTTCCTTTATGGAATCAACCCATCTCTGGTTTTGCCTTCCTCTTTTTCTACTCCCTTCTGTTTGTCCCAGCATTGTTGTCTTTTCTAGTGAATCTGGTCTTCTCATGATGTGTCCAAAGTATGATAACCTCAGTTTTATCGTTTTAGCTTCTAGTGATAGTTCTGCTTTAATTTGTTCTAACATCCAATTATTTGTCTTTTTGTGGTCCATGGTATGCACTAGACTTCAATATTCAATAGACTCAATTTTTTTCAGACCTGGGGCACACCTCTAAACCTGACTTGGCAAAAGGGGACCTACTTTTTATTTTTTTAAAAACCCTATCTATCTATCTATCTATCTATCTATCTATCTATCTATCTATCTATCTATCTATCTATCTATCTATCTATCTATCTATCTATCTATCTAGCTATCTAGCTAGCTATCTAGCTAGCTTGCTTGCTTGCTTGCTTGCTTGCTTGCTTGCATTTATATACCGCCCCATAGCCGAAGCTCTCTGGGCAGTTTACAACAATTAAAACTATATCTCTTGTCTCCTTTCTTTCTCTATATTTCTTCTTCTCTCTCTCTCTTACCCCCCAATCTGTCATGATCCTGGGGTCAGATTCCTCTACTTCAGAGGATGAGGGTGGGGATTCAGAGTGGCAGAGGAAACTGCCTCTGAGCCACGGAACATAGGGATGGTGCCAAGGGACTACACCATTACTCTTGGCGGGTTTGCCTGAACAGTGGAGGCTGGCGGCTCCTATGTTAGTGGGGCAGTGAATCCTCTCTGGGTTTTAGTCTGAACTTTCAAGGAGCTATCCCAGGTGCTGAACCTATTTCTGGAATAAGCTCCAGAACCTTGGACAGCTCCTTGAAAATTTGGACTAAAATCCAGAGCGAATTCACTGCCCTGCTGACATCAGACCCGCCAGTCTCTATTGCATTTTCTCACCATATGGCTTAGAAAGCTGTATATGTATTGCACCTGCTTAAACCCCAGTCACAGTGAAAGCATCGACAAAGAGCCCCCAGCCTCCCGGTTGATCTCACCCTGCTTTGCTTTTAGAACAATCTCCTTGTACAACCCACATTTATTTCATGGCTCACACAGTTTAACTAATGCACCCTAATTGGCCATTAACCCAGGTCACCGGTTCTGGAAAGCATTTAAAAATTGATCCTCAATTATTTAGCTTCAAAAGGGCTTCTGGTTTTTAATGGGGCTATCGGAAAAGGTCGCACCCCACTTGGCTCAAAGGAAGAACCTGCAAGCTCCACTGATTGCTAAAACGTCTATTTGCTTAGCTTAGACTCGTAAACCAACCTCGACTCGAAGGTCTCAGAGTGGGGAACCTTATTAAACGTGCTTAACAATCTTTCTGCTAAAACCACCATGGCGTAATCACACTATAACCTCAATAAAAATTAGATGGCAGCAGGATGAAATTGGATAAAATGACATTCACCGTCGTCCTGATATGCTGCTCCCAAGCAAAAGGCCTGGGCAAACAGGTGCATCATTACCTGTCACCGGGAAGGCAATAGTGACAAGGCATAACGCACTTCAGAGAGGAGGTCATTGCAAAAAATGCAGAGCCACCCACAGAGTAAGCCCTGCCATGTCCCCCCTGCCCCACTAATCTCACTTGGTGGCTCAACCACAAGTACGGCCACCTTTACGGATCTTAGGAAGGTGCCTTGTCCACCTAGCTCAGTTATGGTTTACCCTGCAAAGCCAGTGCCGGTCAAACAATAGGTCTCTCCCCCCCTACTTGGAGATGCCAGGAATAGAACCTGGAGCTTCTGGCGTGCTACACAGATGCTCTAGCCACGGAGCCACACCCCTTCCCTAAAGCAAAATCTTAATGCAGAATGTTTGGGGGCCTGGGAGGTGGGCACTCTCATGGCTGTAAAACTGTAGACCCTCCAATGGCGCTCATTTAATAGGTGTTTTGCAAGGTGAGAGACTGTAGCTCAGTGGCAGAGCGTCTGCTTTGTGCGAGGTCCCAGGCCTGATCCCCAATGGCATCTCCACGGAGGGCTGGGAATATTCTCTGCCTGAAACCCTGCAGAGCTGCTGCCAGTCAGTGTAGACAATACTGAGCAAGATGGACCAACTGTCTGACTCAGCATAAGGCAACTCCCTGAGCTCCTGTGTTCTTTACTAATTGTGAACACTAACTGTGTTCTTGTCTAATACAGACAAGCTGCCTGTTTGTATTAATACTAGCACTGTGCCGAACCTTTCTCACACTTCTTTTTCAGCAATTTGGGGATGGAATGACCGTGACCCAAGGAGTTCTGGGAAGTGCTTGGTCCCGAGTTTCCTTATTTCCTCCTCCCTCTCAATCCTTTGTTCCTTTTGTGTTTCGGCTTTTGAGATTGTAAGCCTATGGCCAGGGCCTGTCTTTTATTCTTTTCTCTTTTTTAAAGTGATTTGTGGGCTGCTCTGGTGGCTTTTTTTTTTTTTTGGCTGAAGAGTGGGATCAAAGACAACACAGAAGTTGCAAATGCTGATTTAGGCATGCAGAGATGCAGAATGTAGAAATAATTGCTGTCACTTAAACAGAAACACAACACACCGCACAACTGTAGGGGAGATTGTCACCAGGCAACCCGGGTGCCTGCTCAGTCAACTCTCCCGGTGCTCACTATGGGTAGGTCACTTCAAGATCCTCTCCTGCTCTCCCTTCATAGAATCAGAGACTTGGAAGAGACCTATAAGGCTATTTAGTCCAGATGTGTTTTTAAATTTGTATATTTGTTTTTAATGTTTTAAATTGTTGAAAACCACCCAGAGAGCTTCACCTATGGGGCGGTATATAAATGCAATAATAATAATAACAACAACAACAACAACAACAATAATAATAATAATAAAACCCTCTGCTCAATACAGGAATCCAACTTAAAGCATCCCTGACAGATGGCTGTCCAGCTGCCTCTTGAAGGCCTCCAGTGCTGAAAAGCCCACCACCTCTCTAGGTCATGGGTTCCATTGTCGTATGGCTCTAACTGTTAGGAAGTTTTTTCCTGATGTTCAATCAAAATCTGGCTTCCTGTCACTTGAGTCCATTATTCCGTGTCCTGCACTCTGGGACAATCGAGAAGAGATCCCGGCTCTCCTCTGTGTGACAACCTTTCATGTACTTGAAGAGTGCTATCATGTCTCCCCTCAGTCTTCTCTTCTCAAGGCTAAACATGCCCAGTTCTTTCAGTCTGTCCTCATATGGCTTTGTTTCCAGTTCCCTGATCATTCTTGTTGCCCTTCTCTGAACCCGTTCCAGTTTGTCTGCATCCTTCTTAAAGTGTGGTGTCCAGAATTGGACGCAGTACTCAAGATGAGGCCTAACTAGTGCTGAATAGAGGGGAACCAATACTTCACGCAATTTGGAAACTATACTTCTGTAAATGCAGCCTAAAATAACATTTGCCTTTTTTGTAGCCACATTGGACTGTTGGCTCATGTTCAGCTTGTGATCAACAACAATCCCAAAATCCTTCTCACATGCAGTGTTGATAAGTCAGGTATCCCCGATCTTATAACTGTGCATTTGGGGGTTTTCCCCCCTAGGTGTAGAACTTTGCACTTATCCCTGTTAAATTTCATTCTGTTTTTTTCAGCCCAATTCTCCAGCCTACCAAGATCCCTTTGCATTTTGTTTCTGTCTACCTTGAAAGGTACTAGCTACTACTCCCAATTTTGTATCATCTGCAAATTTGATACGCATTGCTTGCACTTCCTAATCCAATGCATTAATAAAAATGTTGAAGAGCACTGGGCCCAGGACCGAGCCCTGTGGTACTCCACTCATTACCTCCACCCAGTTTGAGAAGGAACCATTGATAAGCACTCTTTGAGTAAAATTCTGGAGCCAACTGTGGATCCACCTGATAGTTGTTCCATCCAGACCACATTCAGCCAGCTTCGTGGGCTTCTCAGTCTTCTCAGTCTTGAAACTGGGCTTTGACCAGGCCACCCTTCAGACAAAGGACTCCTTTAAATAGAAGGCTGTCCTCAGTAAAGTAGCACATGGGGGCTACCATAAGGCTCACATTCTGTGGGTTTTTTTTGTACCTTGTGGCCACATTTACATTGTGGCACTATACATTTAAAGCACTATGACGCCACTTCAAACAGTCATGGCTTCCCCCAAAGAATCCTGGGAACTGTAGTTTGTGAAGGGTGCTGAGAGTTGTTAAGAGACCCCCCTATTCCCCTCACAGAGCTCCAATCCCCAGAGTGGTTTAACCATCAATCCCACTTCCCAGGGAACTCTGAGGATTGTAGCTCTGTGAGGCCTACGTACCAGAAGGGAACAGCATTAATACATGAGATTCTCTGGCAGCTTCGTACTGGGTTTGATTCTACATTACTCTGCCCTCTGATGCATCCTGTCCCTTAACTAGTGCTCTCTAGAGGCTGCAGTTCAAAATCTATCATTTAGTCTGCAGAGCAATACTCTCCCCTTGATTAACTGCAAGTCACTCAAGCCGGGGAGATAATCTCAGAGGTCCCCCATGCTGGCATTTCCAATCGAGGCATCTTTGTGAGGCGAAGGTGTGCCAAAGGGCAATCATATCCCCCCCACACCTCCAACGAGGATGGGGACTTT